>NC_061120.1:38493415-38801922 GCF_002878395.1 Capsicum annuum | reverse complement strand
TGATTCTGAACTACTCTGCACCCATACATTACCTTCTACTGAATCGACTAAGGGGACACCTAGTCAGGCAAGCTAATGAACATACTTAGCTAACTTCTTCTTGCCATCATCTACATTAGCAACACTACCCATAACTATCCTACTTAGAGCATGAGCCACTCTATTCGATTTACCCGGATGATATAGGTACTCATGTCGTAGTCCTTCAACAACTCCAACAAACTTCTCTAATGGAGGTTTAGGTATTTTTGAGATAATACATACTGTAGGCCCTTGTGGTAAGTGAACACATCAACGCGTATTCCATACAAATAGTGCCTTCAAATCATAAAGGCAAAAACTACTGCTGCTAACTCAGGATCATGAGTTTGATAGTTATTTTAATGGGGTTTGAGATATCCATAGGCATAGGCTATCACCTTACCTCTCTGCATGAGGACATAATCCAAACCTACTTTGGATGTATCACAATACACAACAAAGCCATCTAAACTATTGGGTAGAGTGAAAACTAGAGCTATAGTGAGTTGAGTCTTCAACTCCTGAAAACTCTTCTCACAAGAGTCTGACCATTGAAACTTGACTTTCTTCTGAGTCAATCTATACATGGGGATGTAATAGATTAAAATCTCTCAACAAACCATCGGTAATAGGCGGTCAAGCCTAAGAAACACCTTATATCTGATGAAGAGATGGGTCTGGGCCAGTTTCTCACTTCTTTGATCTTTTAGGGATCAACTCTAATGCCATCACCGAAAATGATATGGGCGATAAAAGCTATTGACCTTAGCTAAAATTCGCACTAAATGAATTTTTCAAATAGGTTATGGTTTTTGAGAGTCTGTAATACGATTTTGAGATGGTATACATGATCATGTTCACTGTGGTAGTACACGAGAATGTAATCTATGAAGACTATGATGAACATGTCCAAGTACTACTTGAACACACTTTTCATCAAGTCCATGAAACTTATTGGGGAATTCCGTAAGACCAAAGGACATGACTAAGAATATAAAGTTACCATGCCGAGTTCTAAAAGCTATTTTTAGAATGTTGCATTCTTTTACTGGAGGTGATGATAGCATGATCTGAGGTCTATCTTAGAGAAGTAACTGGCACCTTAAAGTTTGTCAAACAAGTCATCGATTCTAGGAAGTGGATACTTATTCTTGACCAGGACTTTATTTAACTAATGGTAGTCAATACACATTCTGAGGGAACTGTCTTTATAATGCACAAATAGAACTGGTGCACCCCACGGGGACACACTGGGTCTGATGATTCCCTTATAAATTTTCTTTTAATTCATTGAGTTTTGCCAGACCCATTCTATATGGCCGAATATATATGGGCTGAGTATATGGAAGAACGTCTATTGAGAAGTCGATTTCCCTTTAGACATAAAATATGAGAAGATCTTTGGGAAACATATATGAGAATTCTCATGCTACAGATATTGACTCAAGAGTAGGGTTTCTAAACTAGTCTTTAACTCAAATGAGATTGTAGACACATCCCTTAGATATCATTTTCCTCGCCCTAAGGTATGAAATAAGTTAGCTCCTAAGTGCTGAAGTACTACCCTTCCACTCTAGGATAGGTTCATTCGGAAACTAAAATTGTACAATTCTATTTCTATAGTCAACTGAGGTATAGTAGGAATGAAGCCAACCCATGCCAAGAACGACATCAAAATTGGTCATCTCTAATTCGGCTAAGTCTGTTGAAGTGACTTTCTATGATACAATAACCGGACAGTTCCTGTATACCCACTAGGCTATGATAGATTTACCCACTGGGGTAGATAATAAGAAAGGCTCTGCTAGAATTTTGGGATTGACTTCAAAGTCAATATCTATATAGGGAGTTACAAAAGACAAATAAGATCCTGGATCTAGTATAGCATAAACATACAAATGATAAACTTGTAACATACCAGTGACCACATTAGGAGAACTTTCCTGATCCTGTCGATACTAAAGCGCATATAGTCAATTTGGGCGATGTCCACTAGCGACACTAGAAAGGGCACCCTGCTAATTTGGGTGATCAGACTAAGCTGAGGGACGATTATGTTGACTTTGCGAACCCACCTGAGGACACTGTCTGACTCTGTATCCTGGCTTGCTACATCCAAAACATACATCACTTCTAGGTCTACAAACACCCTAATGGTTTCTGCCATCCTTCTAGGAAAGAGGATTTATTCGGGTACTGCTAAGACTACTATAGGGTTAAGTTCCTCATGCCCTATCTTTATTACTATCTCTAAATTTTGGCATGTGAGCATTGGCTGAGGATGGAGCTGGATTGAGGATTTTTAGAGAAACTGAGAATGAATCCCACCATCTGACTTAGGCTGAACGAAGTTCAAACAAATTGTCCTCGATCTCTTGTTCCCCCTCTTTTTATCCCTATTCTTAGCCTCCTCTATTTATTTAGTATGGACCCTCCTTAATTAACATTGCGCTCATATACTCCATGGCCACACTATCAGAGAAACTAGACACAAACTTACTCATCTTAGATTTGCTATCTGCTACCACATAAGGAGTATATCTGGCTAATTGAGTAAACTTGAGAGAATACTCTTGTACCTCATCTTTCCCTACTTTAAATTTATAAATTCTAAAACCTTCGCTTCCCTTAACTCTAGCAGGAAGAACCTATCCAGAAAGCAATAGCAAATTCCTTCTATTCTATGGGCCTTACATCTGTGGCCCTCTCTGTTTTCCACTATTTGAACCATGAGTGAGCCATATCCTATAACTTATATACAGTTAATTTCACACTTTTACTAGTTATCACCCCCATAATATCTGACTTTAACTTGGTAAAAGATAGAGGGTTTATTTGATTGACGTCCCAAATCCTGGCTGCAGTAGTATTGGTCACTGGGTTGGCCGGAAAGGTAGTTGCGCATTGATTATGGGCTGCCATAGAATGAGCTAGGGTGGTGAAAGTTGCACTAAATTCAGCGTGAGAGATATGTTCGTCTTGGAGATCTGGTTGGACGGGCAGAGATGCTGACTATTTCCAGTTCTCCTTTTGGGAGGCATGTTCTATAAATAAAAAGGAGAGAAGGGAATACACTGAGAGTTTAACTAGAGCTCATGCTCACTCGCACAACATGAATAGTAAAAGAAGGAAAAAATTTCCTAAATATCTAATAGCCTCATGTCCATAAGTGTGACACAAGACTCTACTAGACGTGTCTTTTATACTTCCTAGGACTCTATTTAACTTGCCTCTGATACCAAGTTAATAACGCCCCAAGTCTATATCCCGGACGCTACACGGTGCTCATAATCTCAAGGACCACAAGATAACCCATGAATGGTACATATTGTAATAACTTAATAATATTACTATATTATGATGAAATTAGGCAGAAATTTTTCATAAGTTTCACACTATAAATAAATACTATGTACTGAAAACTGAATAATGATACATCTGTCTAAAATACTCTAGTCTTATAAGCCTCTACAGTCAAAATAAGGGATTTATGGGACAAAACCCCAACTAAACCCCACTACTGAAAACTTATAAACTGAGATACTAAAGTAATAATAATGTCATCAAACTTTGAGGACTCACCAATAGTCTGCTGTGGATAGATCGGGCTACTAACTATGATCGAGAGATCGTGTATCTGAACCTATGATATAAGATATCATAGCACAAAAGAAAGTTATGCATCAGCACTTTGAATGTACAGGTATGGAAAGTGAGGTAGGCTTAGATGCATGGGTTCATATGCATGAACAATACTAACTGAATAACATGAGTATAACTTAATGAAAGTACATGTATGAATAGGTGAACTCTAACTAAGGTCGTGATAACACTAGATACTGAGTTCTAGATTTTTGATTTATTGATATATGAGTTTACTGATACTGTATTACTATTAATTGGGTGACTGTATAGAATATTCTTGATTCTATGGAACTATTCTTAGTTCCTTACTGAAATGAGTGACTATGTCTGACACTCCTAATTTATGGAGAACTGAACTGAGTTCTTTCTGAAGACTGAAACTGAAATTGTGGGAGGTAATCATCTAACTAACATGCCCCTTCTTTAATACATTGGGGTCCAACATGTAACTCCAGTTTGAAAGGTATTAGCACCATACCATGGTTAAAGACAACTGTGAGTTAATCCTCTCTAACAGAAAGCTCTTTCTTCAACACTCACTGGTAGAAAAACTTATATGAGATGTATCAACCCTAGTCTGGCAGGAAGATATCTCAACTTATGTTGGCGACGTAGTTCTGTAATATAGGGATTGCTTCTAAGGGACAAACACTCTGATGGGAGGAATGCCCCTATCCCTGGGTTCGTTTGGTGTAAAATCCTACACCCAACAGAATGGACACTGAACTGATTCCTAGTTAATACTAGGCTTGACTGAACTCTTACTGATTATACTACCTAACTGAACTAAACTGGGTTCAGTGAGTTTTGTTGACTGATGGAATACTACTAAATTCTCTTAACTTACTGAATTTACTAAGGTCTGAATTGAATACCCAACTGGACTGGACTGATACTATGTTTGCTGAGTTTTTCCTGAGTTCTGTAACTGACTGAAATGACTATAGATCATCACATGACTGAGATTATTTTGTAACCGACACTTGCTTTAGGTAAATAGCTAAATTTTTGGGTAGTAAATACCCACTGTATTTGATAGCAAGATAAATAAATCATAACATAATCTTGAAAGGCATAACCATATGCATCTTTATATAACTCATTCATAGATATATTCCATCAAACACTTGTATGATATAACTTGCACATAAGCTAACATGACATTGTTGTTTTCCCTTTTTCTTTGTTCTTACAAGAAATTAATCAAACACTTGGAGAACATAATCCATGCACATGACACTGAACAACATAAAGGAATCATAACTAAAATCCATTTTTACAATTTAAAGGGTTTAGCGTGGATTCACATGATTCTATACATATAAAAAATAACTCCACATGAAACTTGTAACAAAACATGGATTAGAAACCCAATTAATCATTTTAATCATGAATATAATCAAACTCAACATAAAATTCATGAAATCAATACACTTGAATTTTTAAAAGTAGTTTCTTAAACTCTAAGGGTGTAAGGGACCCTTGGATGAACACTTGAAATGCCTTAAAGATTGAATTCTGAATGATTGACGGATTTCCTTGGAACTTGGATTATTGAATATGATGGAAAAGGATTTTTTCTTGAAAAATTATAGAGTGAATGAGTAAATTTTGCCTTTTGGATGACTTAATTACATCTTTTGGGGGCTGATATAAGATGGGAAAAGATCCACTTACCTCTCTGGACATGAGTTTCTCATTACTGAGAACTGGACTAGTGACGTGCAGACCAATGTACTATATTGTTGGCATCAACTCAATAGCAAAAACACCACGTCGATTCACTGGAATTTGCACTGGGAGCGGGGAAAAATACCCATCGACGGTAGGGGCGACACAATGCATCGAGATCGCGTTGATCCACTTGTTTGAGCTTTCAAATGTATTTCAAACGAAGTCCAAAAAATCTAAAACTTGTCCGAGAACACCTAGTGAAATTATTGATCATGATTCAACAAAAAAATCATTACTTTAAGGTCATGAGGGTCATGAAAAAGGATCACCAACTTACGAAAGCTAAAATAACTCTAAGTATGAACACTTAGCTGAATTTTTCTAAGTTTGGGACCCCTTACTAGCTTTTACAGGACTGAATCAATCTTTGAATTTTGTGAGGTCTTATAACTACAAGGGATCAGGTCCTTAGATGTACGAAGCAATAGTATAGCTGGCACGCGTCTACACAGATTTATCCATTTGTGTAACAAACTAGCAGGTGTTTCTTGTAATTATTAGGACACCTGGTCCTATGACATTTCATCCATAATCATAAATCATCTATAAAAGGAAAAAGATGTTTTTTCATTAAATAGTATTTATAAGTTCAAGAGCTAAAGAGAGATATAGGAGAAAACTCAATACTCAACATTGCTCAAGAACTGATTGTGTTTGTGATCTTAAATTTAAATAGTTCTTGAGTCATATTTCGATTTTTAAACAAAATACTAATGATATAAGAGTAGTGTCTTATTTTATTGAGAGAATTTCTTAGGTAGACATACCTAAGCTAGTTGTTGGTTAGATTTAACATGTTTTTGAGGGAGTCTTAGCAGAGGTGTTGAGAGTAATAGAGGTATTGCAAGCATGAGAAACCTAGAGTTAGGTTCTCAGTAGATCTTATTCTAAAGAGTTTGATTATATTTGACTGGTTTGAGCTTATGAGGGTAGGCCATGATTTTTGCTCCTTAAGCAAAGGGGTTTCCACATAAAATCCTGTGTTCTTTACCTTTCCAGTACTACTTTTCATTCCTTACTGCTTTACTATGTTTTTGCCAATAATTGACATTTAGGGACCTAGTCCATCACTATGTGGTGCAACAACCAATGTTCCTTCAAACATTAAGTTAATGGTAGAACCCAAATGATACAAAGCTTTTGGAATGTTGAAAAACCCAATATTTCCTAGAATCATTAATGACCTTGTATTTTTCTATAAAAAATATCTAGAGGCTATGAGATCAAAACTCACCATGTTCTTCTTGTCAATGAATCCTTTATAATCTTTGAGTAACATGGTGTTTGTTTAAGCACCTCAACTAGAGGGATATTCAACATCAACTCCTTCAGCATGGTAATAAACTTGTGATACTTTCTATCTTCAACCTTCTTTTTTAACTGTTATCGAAAAAGATGAGGATGTCATTGAACATAAGTCAATACTTGTGGTACACCTCCCCTTTCTTGAGTTGGCCTTATGATCATCAACATGAGACTTTTCAATTGTATTCTCATTAACCATTATTTCTTAAGAGTTGACTATTTCTTATAAACGTAAGTCACTAAATCTACCAAGTCATCGAAAATCAGATGCATAGAAGTATCAATGGTCATGTTACTACTCCGAGTAGCAATAGCCAAGCAATGACCATTATTATTTGGGTTTTGAATAGTTTTACATGGGTGTGCACCTTGTTAATGCTTATTCAATGCTGTAAAAATATGACCAAACTCTTTGTCATAATCAAAACCAGGGCCTGGCAGTGACGGGTATCTCAAGTCTATCGAGGATCAGAGACACCCTTTTTTTGTCAAGTCAAATAAGATATAACACTTCTAGAAGCGGCTAAAATCAGAACATATAACAAGATAATAAGAGTAACAAACTCAAAGACATCTAAGTATGTCACTATTAATACCTAATCAATTGCAACATCCATAACACCTATAAGAATTTAAAAATAATCTAAGTCGGGCTATGCTGCTAACCCTGACAATGACAAACATAATGAAAATGATAATGTTAATGCGAACTCTTTAATTCTAGTTAATCAAAGGAAACTGATGAAGTGAGAAAGTCTTTCAGAAAATAAAAGTTAGCCACTTTACCACAAATGACCGAAAAATTAACTCAATTAACTTATCACTGCATAAGAAAAGTAGGATTCCCTTTTGACCCAGTGGTGCAAGGGGATATAGCGTCCGGAGATTGTTATTGGGTTGAAAACTAAAATGTAATCCAATTCAACTCAAAGTATATGTGTGCATACACATATACTTATATAAAATTCTGGGATAGGAAACAAGGCTTAACATGCACTTTATAATATTAACCTAGATTGTATAGGTCAACCATCATATATCAGTAACTACAGTCTATATAATCTTCAGTTCTCAACCCATAGTGGGCCCAGTGCATATAGCCGCACGAACCATTGAATAATTTTATATATATGAATGAGGGACTCGAACCTCCCAACCATAGACTAAGGTGACTTAAGCACCCAATTATATTATGTATTATGGGGCACTGAAACATCCCAATCATATAATAAGGTGGACTCGAACCCCTTTATCTTTAGACCCTCACACCGGCAAATACGGTTTCCAATATTGGTCCCTCAAAATTGCAACTTTCATGCCCAGCTACACAACCCTCTTTTAAGCCCCATTAAAGTATTTATCACACAATCCTATCCTTTGAAACATAATACACATTGAGGCATACACTGTTGGTATCGTAATACAAACTATACTTGCAACATAACATCAACATACCATTAAAATTCGATTAACTTAGGAAAACAACTCTCATTGTTCATTAAAACAAGATGGGGAAAACAAACTACCTTTTTCATTAAATCAAATTATCTTGTTTCAGTAACCTCTATATATTATGCAATTATCTCGGAAATAGTTCAATGGAATTTTTACTCATACTCAAAACCTCTATAAAAAATTGTGTTGGGGTTATTACCAATTAAATTTTTAATATTCACAAAATTTGGGGAAATCACAATCCCTTATTTTATTCACCATGTACATGCATCAAATTGATTTAAAACCTACTATTTAAACATTAACAATACATATGTATACATGAAACATTACATAAACAAAAATCATTCAAAGCCCTCAAACCATTTTTCCAAACCAACATTAAAACCACATAGCTAACTATTTAAAACACATGCTTTCACAAAGGAATAGTTGGGGAAGAGTGACATGCCTGAACTATCAAGAGTAATGGAGAGAATTTTCCCTTAGGAGCTCTAACTGATCAACTATTGTAAAACCCTAAGTATATTGCTTGAGAGAATTTGTAGGAAATTGAGAAGTTATTTTAACTTTTTTGAGTGATAATGACACCTAAAGGGGGTAAGAGTCATTGGTCATGATTTGGGTAAAAGGAAAAATGTCCAAAGTTCCCTTAATTAAAATCTGAAAAGTAGTCGCCAGTGACTATGAGTGACTATACGACTCGTAAGGACACGTTACGGATCGCCACCACAAGTTGCAGTCAAGATAGTAGCTGAAGGGCCCTTCTCTGGTTACCCTACGATTCACACCATACAACTTGTTATGTGACCCTTTGACTCATTGGTTCTAAATTGTAGACAAGACAGAATAACTTGGAGCAGACATTGGTAGGATACAGATGAAGCCATAAGACTAATTTAATGTCGTTATGACTCTATAGGAGACACTCGTAGTCAAGATAGTGAATTCGGTAACCTTCACTAGACACCCTATGATTTTGGTCCTAAGACCCACAATGACACGTTACAACTCGTAGGGTGAGTCATAGTCAACATAGTGAATTTAAAGACACAGAATTTTCCGTGGCCAACAGCTGCGGTGTCACATTATCCACCATTTTATCAGTTATCCTCATATGATGGTTCATGACATCCATTAGTATGATTTTTCACAGAAATACACTTACACTTGCCTTTAGCATAGCAAAATACAAAAATGATAAAATTAAAACATACCTTAAGAACGAGTATGAGGAATGGAGAACAAAAATTACTATTAGGATTTTATGTCCTTTTCAGCATCCCAAGTAGCTTCTTAAAACTTTTGGTTCCTTCTTAGAACCATCACCAAAGACAGAGCCTTTGTCGGCAACCCACAGACTTATGGATGCAAGATATCAATCGGGATATCCTCATACGGCAAGGGTTCCAAAACACCAACACTTTCCTATGGGACAACAAATGAAGGATCACCCATGCACTTCCTCAACAATGAAACATGGAAAACTGGGTGAACGGAATACGTAAAGGGAGGCAACTCTAACTCATAAGCCATATTACCCACTATTTTAAAAATTAAATTAAAGCCCACATAACAGGTAATAATATTTTCCTTTTGTCAAAAAAAGGTCACTCCCTCCCTTCATAGGTGACACCTTTAAGAACACCTAATGACCAACGTCAAACTCCAGCTCTCTTTCTCTCATGTTTGCATATGACTTTTCACAACTTTGGGCTGTCTTAAACCTATCCCAAATCACCTACACCATTCCCATAGCCAGATGAACCAAAGCAGGACTGAATACCCAGTCTGGATAACCTCGAACTATCCAATGGGAGAATAATATCTCCTACAATATTAAACCTCAAACAAAGCAAACCTAATGATTGTGTTGTAGCTATTATTATATGAAAACTTTTTGAGGGGAAAAGACTTAGCATATACTTCAAGAAAATAATAGTCTTCTCTGCTTGCCCATCCATCTTAGGGTTGAAAGTGGTGCTAAGGTTCACTTTATTTCCTAAACCTCTCTGTAAAGAACACCAAAAATATGAGGAGAACTGAGTACCGCAATAAGAAATAATAAAATTGGTACACCTTTCATCTTGATGATTCCTTAATAAACATCCTTAATAATCTTCAGCAGTACAATTAGTCCTCCTAGGTAAGAAATGAGCACACTTAGTCATCCTATCCATGATGACCAAAATCGATTAAAACTTCTGTCGAGACTACAGAAGACCAGTAAAAAAATTCATACTGATAACTTCCCACTTCCATTCGAACAACTCAATCTCTTGAGATGACCCACTAGGTTTCAGGTGCTCCACCTTTACTTATTAACAAACAAAACACTAGGCCACAAAATTTGCCACATCCCACTTTATCTTATTCCACCAATAAATCTATTTCAAACCATGGTACATTTTCATCGAACAAGGATGAACAGTGTGCCTCGATTCATGAGCCTCAGCCAAGATCCTTTCACGCCACCAATAAATATCGGGTACATACAACCTGCCTTGGTATGTCAAGGTACCATCACCACCAATGTCCAAAACTTTCACTTTCTGCTGGCCTACATCCTCCTTAATTTATATCAAGATCAAACCCAAAACTTGTTTTTTTAACACCAAGATATGACTTTACCATATCTCGCACCATCACACCTCTATCCTTAGAGTCCAAGAGATAAACTCATAGATTAGACAACCGATGAATACACTTCACCAACTTGTTCTTCTCCTCATCCACATGTGATAAGATGCCTACAGACAACCTACTAAGAGCATGAACAATCAGATTAGCTTTACCTTTATGATAGTGAAGTCCCTTATCATAGTTAGGAAGCAAATCAAGCCATTTCCTTTGCCTAAGATTCAACTCCTTCTAGGTAATCACATATTGTAAGATTTAATAATCTTAATATATGTTGACGTAAACTCTATACAAATAATGGTGCAAAATTATTAAAGTGAAGACCACAATCAACAAACCCTACCATGATGCATCAACACATAGTCTAGTCCCACACAAGATGCATCACAAAAAACCACAAAACCATCACTACCCTCTAGTAGAGTGAAAACTGAAGCCAAAGTCAACTTATTCTTCTACTTCTCAAACTACCATTACAAGCATCATAGAACTAAAACTTTACATTTTTTGAGTCAACTTAGTCAATTATACAACTATAGAAGAGAAGTTTTCCATAAACCTTCTATAATATGCTGCTAAACCTAAGAATCTACAAATGTCAATTGCAATCGTGGGTCTACGCACTTTTTTAATCGACTCAACCTTTTGTCGATCCATGATTATGCCCCCACTAGATACAACATAACCTAGATAGGTCACAACATTCAACCTGAAGTCACAGTTAGAGAATTTAGCATACAAGTACTGGACCTTGAGGGTCTTCAACATTATATAGAGATGATCAGCATGATCTGCCTAGCATTTAGAATAAACCATAATGTCATCAATAAATATTATGATGAATAAGTCCAGAAACTAATTAACGACTTCGTTCATAAGATCCATAAATGTCGATGGGTATAGTCAAACCAAAAAAAATAACCAAGAACTTATAATTGCTATATCAGGCAGGAAAAGTATTCTTAGGTATATCCACCTCCTTTATTTTAGTTGATAATAATCAGACCGAAGATAAATCTTAAAGAAGTACTTGGCACCCTAAAGATGGTCAAAAAAGTCTTCAATCTAAGGAAGAAGATACTTATTCTACACTGTCACCTTATTCACCTTGCGGTAATCATTACACATTCGGAGGGACCCGTCCTTCTTACATATGAATAGCACAAGAGCAACCTATGGGGAAATATTAGGACGAATAAAATTGTTATAAAGAAGGTCTTTCAACTACTCCTTAAGTTATTTCAACTCAGCTAGAGCCATTATATAGGGAGGTTTGGAAATAGGATGAATGTACAGAAAATTATCAATCCTAAAATCAATCACCCTATTTTGAGGAACACTAGAAAGATTTTTGAAGAACCCTTTGAGAAATTCATAGACCACGGAGTCAGATTATAATGAAGGACCATTGGAACTATAATCTTTAATATGTACCAAATGGTATAGACAGAACTTGGAGCTTAACTTCTGGGCTCTAATATAATAATTGAACCTTCCCCCAGTCACTAAGGAATTACCTTCTCACATAATCATCACTTTATTCGGGAATTGAAAATTGACCCTTAGGGTCGTAAAGTCAAGTGATGCATTGCACGAGTGCAACTAATCCACCCCTAAAATTATATCAAAGTCTAACATGTTGGACTCTATCAAAGCCACTAACATCTTCCTACAACAAATAGATAGCACACAACCCCTATAAACTTTTTTATCCACAAAAGAGTCACCCACTGGAGTAGCCACAAAAAAGTAGTTCTGAATACATTCGAGACGAAAACCAAAATTAATAACCACATAATGGGTCATATCAAAAGGGGTAGACCCCAGATCAAATAGACAGTACACATCATGGAAAAGAGTTGTTAGGTACTAGTGATAACAGCTAGAGATGCCTTAAATTCTTTCCAAGTGGCAATAGCATAAAGGCAATTTTTACTAGCCCCAGAGCTAGAAGTAGTACCCTTCGGTGCAGAAGCTAAATACGTGACAACTGGAAACATATTAGCCATAGTAGCAACCCTAACTAATGCATAATACCATTGTAGGTATCCCAACAAACCACATTTAACTCTCATATTCTTAACCTCCATACAAAATCCATGATGCAACTTCCCACTGAATCAATAAGAGAGATAAAACGGGGTTAACTAAGCTCTACTAGCCTGAGCCTGGGTACCCTATGTCGTTAATCCACTATTGCTCTAAAAGTGAAGGTTGTTAAATGACTTAGGATATAGAGCATTAGCTTTATAATAACAGTCATAATTTCCATACTTCTTCTTAGTCCATTTTCTAGCATCTATACCACACTCCTATAGACCTCCACCTGAATCTAAATATAGAAACTTCTTACTCTACCTCTTCCTAATTTTTGCTCGCTTCTTTTTTACTTCTCAACCAACCATATATACACCAAAATTTGAGATATGTCTATATTCTTATTGCACATAGTGGGCTTTCCCTACAAAATCATATCGTGGGATAAACCATATAGAAATTTCCTCATTCTAGTTTTTAAGGACCACACTAGCTCAAGAGTATAATGGGATAGCTGGTGAAAATTTAGGGTATATTCTTTCACAGTCATCTAACCTATCCTCAAATTCACAAATTTCTCATCCCTAGCCTCTCTTAACTCCTTAGGAAAGAAATGATCCTGAAAAAAACCCGAGAACTTATCCTATAGTGCCAACTCTACATCATTACCCCTAAACAGATCGCACTCTAATACCACTAATATGCCTCATCCTTCAGCTGGTATATGGCAAATTCCATAACCTAAGAGTCAGAAGCATTTATGACTTAGAAGATTTTCTCCATATCATCTATAAAGCCTTGTGGCTCCTTCTCAACATTAGAGTCCATAAAGGTTAGAGGATTAAGCCTTATAAATATTTTGACTGGAGATTCCTTAGAAAAACTCAAAGCAGCACCGACAGGACATAACTGGTATGACTGAGATGTGACTAACTAGGTCAACAACTAAATAGATCAATGAAACTTAACATTAGAAATATCTTCCCGAGAAGGTAGGGCGTCATAATCATCAACTCGAGGAGCCAGAGTAGGACTGGTAGGAACTGGTGGAACTCCACAATAGCAATCAAGAGCTAGAGACCTAGACCAGGTCTAAACTTTATAAGTAGAATGATCTCCATCTATATTTTCCTTAGGTGGAATAGAAGTGTTTCCACGTGCATTGAATCTTCTTGGTGGCATGATCTATAATGCAAACAAAATGGGATTACAGGAGATTCAATACCGTCGACTCTATAGCCAAAAATATAAAAAGATGAAAGGAAAACATTTTGAATATCTTGGAGCCTATTCCTTATTATTGTGGTACACTACAAACCCATATAAGAGACTCTACATAACACAACTTTATAGATACAAAATAATACAAAACCTAGGCCCTGATACCATAATTGTCATAACTCAAAGCAGGGCTTCGCCGTGACGAGTATCTTAACTCTATTGTGGATTGGAGACTACCCATTTTTCCTTAGCCAAAAAAGGATATAACACTTCTAACAGTTGCTGAAATCTAAAAATTTTAAAATATAATAAGAATAACAATTTCAAAGAAATCTAAGTATGTCAATATCAATACCTAATATAAAATAACATCGATAAGACCCCTAAAAATCAAAAAATAGTCTAGGTTGGGAAATGATAATATTAAATTGAATTATTTAATTATTTTTATGAAAGGAAACCAATTGAATAATCAAGTCTTTCAAAAAATAGAAGCTCACTATTTCACTGCAAACGACTGACAAACTGAATTAATTCACCTAGAACTACACAAAAAAAGTAGTATTGCTTTTGGACATTGTATCATATGGGGATACAATTCAAAGATGATTAGTAGGTTTAGCACTATCATGTAACCTAGGGATAACGAGAATGTAATTACAATTCAAAAATCTAGTTCAAATCAATGTGTATATGTGCATACATATATACTTATATAAAATATTGGGATAGGAAAAAAGATTTAACATGCACTTTAAAATATTAACCTAAATTCTATAGCTCAACCATCATATATCAGTGCCCATCGGATATATGGTCCCCAACTCTCACCCTGGTCAAACCCACTACCTGTAGCTGTATGAACCACAGAATAATCTTATATATAAGTGTGGGGAGCTCAAACCTCCCAACCATATACTAAGGTGACTTAAACACCAGATTATATAATATATAATGGGGCACTAAAACCTCCCAATTATATAATAAGGTAGACTCAAACTATCAGGTCATAAGCAAGGGGACTTGAACCCCGAGTCGTTAGAACCTCATATTCATATAGGTAATTTCTAGTACTGATCCCTCATGACCGCCACACTCATAACCCAGCTACACAACTCTCTTTTAAGATCCATTAAAATATTTTTCACATATTTCCATTCATTAAAATATAATACATATTTAGGTATACATTATTGGTTTTGTTATTTAGCTAAACTTGTAAGGTAACATCAATATGCCATTAGAATTCTATTAACTTGGAAAAACAACTCCCTTTGTTCATTCATATAATATGGGGGAAACCAACTCTTTTTCTTCATTAAATCAAAGCATCATGTTTCAATAACTTATTTATATCATGAAATTATTTTAAAAATAGATCAATGTAATTTTACTCATACTCAAAACTACTTTCACAAATTTAGGTTAGGGTTATTATCCATTTAATTATCAAAATTGACAAAATTTGAGGAAATTGCAATCCTTTTGTTTATTCACCATACCCATGCATCAAATTGATTTAAAAACTACCAATTAAACATATAGAAGGCATATGTAAACAAAAAACATCACATAAACAATATTTATTCAAAAATCTCAACCCATGTTAGAAACCCAATATCAAAACCAAATAGAGATTATTTAAAACATATGCTTTCACAAAGTAATAGTTGGGGTAGAGTAACATGCCAAAATATCAAGAATTATGAAGAGAATTTTCCCTTATGATCTATAATTTATCAACTTTTGTAAAACCCTAAGCATCTTGCTTAAGAGAATTTGTGTGAGATTAAGTTGTTTCAAATTTTTTAGGGTTATAATGACACCCTAAAAGGGACAAAAGTTGTGGGTCATGATTTGGGGAAAAGGGGAAATATTCAATGTGCACTTAATTAAAAGCTTAAAAATTGTCGCCAGTAACTACGAGTCTTTATACGACTCGTAAGGACTTTTTATGGCTCATCACCATATGTCATAGTCAAGAAAGTAGTTTAAGGTTCCTTCGATGGTAACCCTATGATTGAAACCATATGTCTCACTATGTAACCCTACGACTCGTAGTGTCCAAGTTGTAGTCATGACAAAATAACTTAGGGCACATACTGGTTTAGATACTGATGGGACCATATAATTTATTTAAAGTATTTACAACTTGTTTGAAGCCACTAGTAGTCAAGATAATGACTTGGTAAACCTTTAATTGAAATCCTATGATTGGGAGACTAGGATCCTCAATGACACGTTAGGACTTATAATGTGAATTGTAGTCATGATAGTAAGTTTAAAAGCTCAAAAATTTCAGTGGCCAACACCTGGGGAGTAGCACTATCGCTCAGCTAAGTTGATGGCACTACAATATTATTCCACTTTTTAACTCATACAAAAAATATCTCACTTAATATCTAAGGAAGTACTATATTTTCTCTACTCCATTTGTAACTTTTGCAAGTGTGTCCTCAATTGTCAAATTTTCAAACCCAAATTAGATTTCCTAGGTGGAATGTAAATGACATATATTTTTAGTCATATTATCTCCTCGATTAACTATTAGGATCCCCTTTCCTTTCATTTTACCTAGATTTCTTATAGTTTTGAATTTGTTTCCCATTCCACGAGTTCTAATTTTCTTGGTTATACCCTTGTACCTTGGATCAGAAACCTTCCACCTCTTAATCAAGAAATATTGACTCCTTATTAGAGTACAAATCTTCAGACCTAGGTTCCCTACCTTGTCCACCCACCGCATTCTTCTTTTTTGTCCAACTATTGTAAATTATTTTTTAAGTAGTCATTTCTCAGTCCTTAGCCGTGCTACCTCTTGAGCGACTATCTCAGATAGTGCTCACTGTTCTTTGGATGCTCCAAATTCAAAAGTAAGTGTAGGTATATCTTCCTCAAGAGTATTCAAACCCTGGTTACTTTTCATATCCAATCTAGGATCTTAGAAGCATACTCCTAATAAATAGTCATGAATGACCTACCTATGATAGTGTATGCTATAGACTTAGTGTTACCATTCAAGGCTATATAGTGGATTTGTAGAAAGTTTCTACCGATATTCCTATGTTTGGGATCACTCTGCAACTTCTTCTTAAACTACTATTAAGTCTCATATCATGCCTCTAAATAAAATTTTTGGATTTATATCTCTCATCTTTCAATTGCAGTAGTCTAAAGGGTAAGAAAACATAGTCCAAGAACTAAGTCCTAAACTCGTTCCAAGTAGTAATAGATCTACGTGGTAATTAAGCAAACCATAAAGTAGCTTCTCCCATAACAGAGAATAGAAATATCCTAAATCTAATCACCTCCTAACTCAATCAAGGTAGATTATATATTGTATAGATCCCCAGAAAGTTCATCACATGCATATTCACATGCTCAATAGAAAGGCTAGGAAATAACCTATTAAATTCACCAAATGGATAATTATACTCGTAATTCCAAACATAGTTTCTGAAGAAAATTTTGGTGAAATGATTGTATCTATTTTAATAATTCCAAATAATCTAAATCCTCTTGAGGATATTCATACTAAGGAATATACTACTTTTGATGATTTTCCTCTATTCCTTATTTATCTCGCTCAATCATCAAGTGTGGTAACATAATTTTCTTGTTTTTACCTTTCTCTTTCATCCCTAACTTCTTTCTTGGAAGCTTCTTAACTAGTGTTATCTGTAGACATTAATCTAGCAGTGGTCTATTACATAATTTTCTAGACAACGAGGAAAAGTGCTAGCAGATCATGAATTTCACTGCCACCATAACACCTTTTAACAAGGCTGATGGATTATGGACACCTTTTTTAATCATATTTTAATATTTTTTGTAAGTTCTGGTAAGCTCCATCTAATGGGAAATCAAGGTGTTGCATTGACTTCTAGTACTAGGCATACACTAGTGTGCTTGTTAAAAATACAAGAAAGTGAAATCAAGAAATAGCTACTAATAACCCCGACAAACATACTCAAATCAACTTCGAACTCATATTTCTCGATGATGACACAAAAATTTTATGCTGCCTAAAATACACCTCAAACCCAAATATAATAGGTCTAAATCTCAACTAATAAAGATGTCAATGCAATAACAACAATGTTAAATAAAATAAGGGGATTTATAAATAATTACTTTAGTAGGAATAACTTCTTGATTTGTTTGACTTGTAATCAATATGAGTAAATCATTAGGACTGTGTTCCTATACTTCCCAATCTCGCCTATTTTTAACTTTTAAATTGATAGGTTATGCATACCTATAGAAAATTTATAGTCTTGTCAAAGTAATATCCTCATATAGGTTTTCTCTTCTCCTAATCCTGCTTTACTAGCTCCTATCCTAGATCCTAGATAGCTATATCCTATTATAGGATCATGCAATTAAGTAGAGGTTGATAGTTCTAAATATCTATTGCTTATCCTTTATTTTCATTAGTACTCATCCTTTTGTAAAGAATATAGATTAGGCGAGTTATAATTTTGAACATAGTTAAAAATGCCCAAGGAAAAAACTAATACATGTGAACACTTGTAAATCCTACTTCGTTAATTCGTCATACTTTCTACAACTCTAGTTGTGGTGGTTAGCTACTCATAATTGCAAGAAGACAAGAATAAATTTGATATTAAAGCATAATTATGACTTACAAGAATAATAAGAAAATCTCCCATATCTAAATTGGAATTAAAATCCTAATATTAGTATTCTTGATATTACAAAGACAAAAGGATTCCTTAGAACCTTACTGGAATGCAATAGAAGATAGAGTGATAAAAAAGAACCAGTTAGACCATTTATACATAAACTAAAAACTATCATAAACATAACAATATTCTTGTGTAGGTTGGCTTGAAAAAATACAATACACGATCGTAGCTTAATTCCATAATCATCCTTGTGAACGTGGTTTTCTTATGTACATGGTCATCTACAGGTCTTTTATAGCATGAACTATAGTATGGTTAGTATGATGTACCTACAAATAAACTTGGATCCTGTTTGATCTACCTACACTTCAAACTTTTGAAATCAATGAATTTGGGCTTCTTTCACATGAAAACTTGTTATGATCATGACTTCACTATATGGTCATGGCAGGTCATCATCTGATCTCTCTTTGACTTAACACCTCTAATCACTATATCCAAAAATCTTCCCATGATCAGAATATATGATCATATGATCAAAGTATAATTACCAAAAACTTTCATATCACCATCACCTATGAATTATCATTTTCTTCTTCAAGTGATACTTATGTATAAGTGTGGTTAGGTTCCACAGTCGTGATATGAAGTCATTTAATGTGTTATTTATCCAAAATCTAACACTCCATTCTTCTAAATCTATTTGACCTGCAAACCTTAAAAAAATCATTATATCCACACCTAAGTACACTTATACTTTGAAATATTATGATATTTAAGTGTCTCAAGAAATTTATTTTTTTGGATAGTTACACTTCAAGCAAAAAATTAGGCAAAAAATATGCCTATATACTATATAAATTCAAAAATTATTTCCATTATGCGGTCCCTCAAAGGATAAGAACCATATTTTTGAAATTTGAACACAACGGGAGCTCAAATTAAAGTGCAAAATAACACCAAAAGTAATGAAAATCAATAATTAATTAGGGAATTAAATATATGTTTAGGCTGGAAACTTATGGGATATTGATGAGAAAAAGATCACTTTCATTTTAAAACTCTAATTTGTCAATTCACACAAATTTTCAAATCTCATATATTCAAGAAAAGCAGAAAAACTTTTAGGAATGGAGACACAATTTGTTAAATATAACATATATAAAACTAAGTAGTAGCAGCTAATATAGTCACCTCTAAAGCATTAACAATGGTGCTCAACCGACCTTTTCTTAGTTGGTCATCCACCATTAAATCAATTATTAGCTGGTAAATAATTCTCACATTCGTAAAGAGATCTTGGGTTGCTAATGTTATCCCCTGACCATTTAAGTAGCTACACCAACATTTGGCAACAGTAATTTTGGTTGTACTAATGGACTTCGATCGAGTATTGGGGATTATTTTTGAAACCCCGTGCATATATTTAAACTATAATACCGCATGAAATTCAATATTTAAACTCAATAAGACTATAAAAACTTTAATCTAAGGTATTTTTATAGAATGTGGGTCCCACACCTAAGGATTTATTATTATAAAATCCACCTAATATCCCTAAACGAGTCTAAAAGACTCAAACAAAAAATAAGAATCCCCTTAGCCTGAAATAAGAAAATTAGATCTAGCAAAAACTTTAGATTATCATTCATGTTTTTTTACCTAATGTTTTGGCCAATGAAAAATTTCGTTACTACAAAATTTCACCAATAATTAAATAGGTTTAAAACACAAACAAACTATTGGTTGAACTAAACCAATGGTCCTAGCAAGTCATAAATGATCTATAAGTGCAATAGAATAGCAAAAATATAGAAAACATGCAAAAAAATAAAATGTATTAGAGATTATTAAATACATGAATAAAGCTCATCTTATACTGTTCATGACTAAGGGTCTTTATCGAGCCTATTATATATATAAACTATTTTAGGCATGCATTATTGTTCTGTCATTGTTGTGTATTATTATTTTTTAAGTTATTCGTTGATGTTTGGAAGTATTAAGTTTAGTGATTTAATATGAGTAATGTGAGACGGATTGATAATAAGAGAATAATTAATGGTTTGGACGTGATTATTTAATTCAAGAAGATGTGATAGAAGAGATGCGAGAATTGTAAATTAATATTGTCATATTATGTGTGTGTAAATATATGCAGTGTATTATTGTTTCTTGTTATCTAAATTTGTTATTTCAATTATTAACTGTCCTGGTGTTTATATAGTTAGTGTGTAGTGGAATTAAATAGTGAGCATGGTTTTCATATAAGACAATTAATCAGAGAGAATTCTAAAAAATAATATTAAGATGAGTGTTTAATCAGTATGGGCATTGTGGTTCCATGGTATTGTATTATTTAGTCATGCTCTAGGAATAAATCAATAATGTTATAACTAAGGAACAGTAGAAACGTTGAGATTTTAATGTCTGTGAAGTTACTTAAGTGATTAATGGCATGATCTCTTCTTAATTGATGTATATTGTTAAATGTTTCTAATGTTATCTTGGTGATGATACATACTAGTACATGTATCTGTAATGATGCATCACTTACTATACATCCTTTTAATGATACATCAACTTATTTATCCTACTCTTATATTGAAATTGCATCTAGATTCTTTATTCATTTATTTTGAGCTTGTGTAGGTTTTTACGCTATGTTCTGAGAAGTTATTTAGTTGAATTCTACATTTATTGGTGTAAAATGTTTTAGTATAAATTAGAGGTAAATGTTTTTTTGAAACATTGTTTTGTGGTATAGGAAGGTTTAGTTATTTTCTAATTCTTATGTCCTTAGAGATACGTTCCATAATTGATTATAGGTTGGGAAAAAGGGTTCTTCTATCTAGGGTAGAGTTTGGTATGTACCCGTATGATCTGGTTGGTTTGGCCATAATGGTATTTGTTATCAATTATTATATAATTTATACTAAAATATTAAAGTATACTTCGATGTGGTCACCTAATATTTAAATTTAAGATAATTAAATATTATTAAAATATTAAAGAGAATAATCTTTTATGTGTAAAAGATATAAGGTTACATAACATAAACCATTTTATAGTTATATGTACATGTCTAACATATAATTATCTCGCATTAATTATTAAATAGTTTTTTTATTTTTTGGGCAAAAATTATAGCCATGTGTGACAAGACACAATGTTATTCTGCATACAATATAGATAAAAGTAAAATCAAATATAAATAAATGAGATGCACTTTCGTTAGTGGTTTTATAAAAAAAAATATTTCTTATTGGTCTAATCTAGGGAAATAGAGTGATTGCTGAGGATGTTATTCACAATAGTGTAGCATGGTGGATGAAATGGAGGCTCACAACCTAACTCTTGTATGATAGGAAGGTTCCTCCTAAACTTAAATGTAAATTTTATGGAGTAGTTAATAGAACTGATATGTTGTACTGGCATAGTATTGGCCAATTAAAACTCTCACATCCAAAAGATCGAACATGGAAGATTAGAAATAGGGTTATTTGAGATAATGTAGGAGTAAATTTAGTGGATGTCTAGATATAGGAAAAAGGTTTAGATTTTTTAAGCATGTAATTAGGAGGTACATGGATTCCACAGTGCTGAGGTGTTTGACATTGGCTAAAGATAGAATCTGGTGTGGTAGAAGAAATATTTAAGGCAGGTAAGTAGACATGACATGCGGAAATTATTGCTTAACATAGACATGACCCTATTTATGAAGGTGTCGAGGATGTGAATAGGGTAAAAGGTGAAAAAAAGAGTCCATACTTGATATAGTTGGTGAAAGTGCTTTGATTTTGTTTTTGTGCTAGTAGTAACAGTGTTATGTTTGAAATGTTTGGTTTGTCGTGTATTGGTATTATTTAATGTCTTGAATAGATCGATCACAGTATAAGATTATCATATGATTATCTCTGTTATCATTTTTTGTCTTAATAAATATTGTTCATGTACAATATAATTTTT
Organism: Capsicum annuum; assembly: GCF_002878395.1. Classification (NCBI taxonomy): domain Eukaryota; kingdom Viridiplantae; phylum Streptophyta; class Magnoliopsida; order Solanales; family Solanaceae; genus Capsicum; species Capsicum annuum. The sequence continues at coordinate 38,779,246 of NC_061120.1, read as the reverse complement.
GTCATTGCAGTCCTCCCATCCTTGACCATCAATTAATAAATGCAAGAAACAAATTTCCTCATTCCAGACTCAACTCAACAACTCTCTATAAGGCATACCTTGAGAGATAGGCTAAACATTAGAGAATGTTCCTTCTTTGAAATATAACCCTTTACCAAGTTAACAAACTCCTCAACTCATGGGGAAAGAATTTATTCAGAAAATAGTCATAAAATCATCCCAATCATCTTGGCATGCATCCATACATTGGATATCTTTCCATTGCTTAAGAAATAGTGGAGCTACCTCTTTCAGCGGATAGGAGGCAAAGTCTTCACTATCAACTGGCATGTAATACCCATGATCCAAGTGAATTTTTTATCCTTATCAATAAATTCTCATGGATCCACATTCACTATTGTATAATAAAACTCTTGATGGTTAATCTAGGTAAAGTTTCTTACTCTAACTAGTGTTGCATTGGCATTCGGATTCATAGGTGAAATAATTCACTGATTTACTTTGTTTTTTAGGGATTAGGCAAGTTTCTAAAAAGCAAGCCTGAATTCTGCATGTCATTGGTTTAGTCAGGGGATCTTTCATTATTGGTGTAGCTGATAGTTTTCATTACTTCTTCCATTTGATGTTACATGTGACAATTTTTTTAAATGTGTAGAGAATATATTATAAGGACAAATCGAGTTTACACTCTATCACACAATATGAGCATGAATGATGCGAAGTTTAACAAAAACATATCTCAACATTCCTTTCATAAGTGTGGTGTGCTTTACACTCATGAAAGAGACATTACTTAATGTAACATTTAAATACCCTAAGAAATTTTAAATCTAATGTTTCAAACCAAGTATGTCATAAACCTAGTCCCTAAATATAACACGGTGTTTACAGTTAAAAGTGACCCCAAGCTAACTTATGGCATGGTTGTACATATTGAAATTTTATGAGACTCTACAAAATGAATCCATTTACCTAATTCTTGGAGGATATGGATAATCCATGGTTGCACGGAACATTTCATTCTTAAAATAAGAAAAATTGCTAATGCAAAGGGCTGGTTACATGATGTGGTTTATGTTGTTTGGCAGGAAAACATGGGTCAGAAGTAAATAAATAAATAAAATAAAGAAAATTACACATGTATTTGATAAAGGCACTAGATAATGAGTCGTTATGGTACGACTCAGAGTCCCAGTCATCACTAGAATAAACTACAGTTTGAATTTGAGGACATTGACTACGTAATCCTACTATGACTTTTTATCACACATAACAAACATTATAGGAATATGTTATGATTCCTAAAAAATTGTAAAATACACTGTAATTTAAGTCCAAGCATAGAATGAGGGGAGACTATAACCCATTACATCCCACAACAAATAATTATGATTAGTTATCCTAAGTAAGGCATGAAAAGCCCTAAAAGAGTGCATGATAGTCCCAGTGGATATGAGTCACCATAAAAATCATAGGTGACTAGATAAGTAATCATCAATGAAGAATAAAAGAAGGCAACACATGGAAGAAGAATAATGATGGGTCACCCCAAACTGGACAACACATTAGTAGAGGCCTCACCATCCTAAATTTTTATTCCTTTTTTATTTAGGATAGATTTTTTTCTATGAATAGCCAATGTGGGTCTATTTGTTTAGTTTATATTTATTTGCTACTTTCAAGAAATATTTTTGGTTATACAATTACAAATATCATTTATAAATTTTTAATTCTAGGTTAGATTCTAGCATTTTATTCTTATTGTATGTTCATAAACATTTTTTCATCTATGAATTCTTCTTCTATTCTCACAATCATTGGAAGCTCAACACTACAACTGGGGTTGCAGGAATCATGATGAATTAATAAGATGGGTTAAGTATGATGTAATTCTAGACTATAGTGTGCTTGTATGTATTTGCATTTCCAATACTATGATTTTTCATGTAATGGTTCAAATGTTTGGAACTCACTTTTAATTCAAACTTTATGAGAGAGAGATGATGTTTAGAAAATTAAATAATGATAGATATTTGAAGCAATCAACCTTAATCTACCAACATAATCCATAACAAGGATAGGAAATATGAGAACAAGATTAATGGCTAGTAGTGTGACATTAGAAATTAGAGATGAAAATAGTGTAATACATCTACCCAAGGTCGAGAGACTTTTATCCTATCTTTATTGATGTTGCATGAAACACAAGAGAATAGTTTTCTAGCACAAGAAACCCATGTATTTATGAAGTCATATAGATCACAATCCTAATACAGACTCATATTTATTATAACACCAGCAACTAACAATTATATCTATTGCTCTTTTGTTTTAGGAAATCCCCCCACTTTTACTTATTTTCTAGTTGCCTTGCGAAATGCTTGATAGGATTTTACCTTATTCCTTATAGGATTGGCACAATATATTTTGGGTTCTATTATTTATTAAAAATTGGTTTGTATTTTTGGGAAGGTGTAATTTTAGTGTAATGCCTAGATTTTTGGTCGTGGAAAACTCCATAGTTTAAGATTTCACTATTGTGACTACAACTTACCTTATGAGTTGTAAAGTAACCATACGAGTCATAGGACCCCAATCATAGGGTAACTAGTGAGGTTTCCCAAGGTATTTGTTCTGAGTATGACTAGACTCAACGAGTTGTCAAGACTCAAAATAAGTGATATAGTTCTACACCTAGACAAACCAGTAAAGGTTCCTGGTGTTTCTAACTTGCACATAACTAGGACTTTACGTGTCCAAGAGACACCTCATGAGTTATAGTATTTCACTCATACGGTTAACAGTGACCGGTCCTTGAGTTAATGCTCAATCAATAAATCATGGACACAACTCGTAGCCAAACATCACGATTCACAAGGGGACCCATTAATATTAGGTGACTTTATTTTTTTTGCACTTTTAAGTAGCGATAATCTTGCCATTTTATTCAATCCCCACTTAGGACCCATGTCCATAAAACACCTAAAGAACATTTTTTTCATCACTTTAATAAAGAAAAACATATTTTTCCTCTCTCAAATCCCTAAGTCAAGAACACTAGCGTTACCCAAGAAAGTGGCGATTAGAGCGTATAAGGATTGAGTTATCTCCATAATTTTCGATATTTCTGGCAAGTTACTCTCTCCCTAAAACTTGTTTTATTTAAATCATGTATTTTAAGGGTTGTTCATTTCGATTTTAACACGGATTTAGATATGGTTGATGGTGTTTGAATCAATGTTATTTGAATTTGATTACAATGATTTTATATGCATTATTCATGCTTTATAAATTATGTTTTAACTAATTGGCCGCATGTGTATGGAAATTGGAAAGGAGGTCGAGGCATTCCCCCAATTTGATAATTTTAGTTTGGAAATTTATTTTATAAATTGTGTTTACTCAATCGACTAGTGTAATTAGCTTTGAATATGATTTGTCACATAGTTTGACTTACTCATCTATATTATTGCAAAGAATAAATGGTTAAACGAATAAAAAATGGTTTTGGAAGCGTTGTTGGCCATGTTTTGATATTAAGTGAAAAGATCAGGGGTTGAGGAATTCCCCAAAGTTAATTTAATAATTAAAATGGGATGAGTTATCACTTCGAGTAATTTGATAATTATAATAAGTGGAGGCATTCCTCAAATTTTATTTAATTAACAAAAGGGATCGAGGCATACCCATATTGATTTAATTAACAATGGGGGTCGAGGCATAACCCCAAGTTAATGGAATATTAACGACATAATTATAAGCTTGCAAGAATAATGGTATAGTAATACCTATGGTGCTCTTTAATAGATAATTCCTTTGTTAAATGGGAGGGTTATGTGAAACTTTTTTTGACATGGGCTTAAAGAGGGTTCTATACCTAAGACGTAAATATGGATGCCATGGGGGGACTAATACTAAAGATTCTTTTTTGTTGGTGTGAGTTTTACTATTTTTGACTGTGTACATATGACACACTTTATATCTATTTGTAACTTGGATTGACATATGGTCGGGGCATTTCCTAAACCTCTTTTATACCTCCAGTTCATGTGACTAACACATACTAGGTTCTTTTAAAAGGGGGAGATGGACTCATATAGCCCGTTGGTGTTTCTATAATGGTTAAGCTACATAGTCTAGGCTAATGCTTTACTTATATAATAAGACTTGTTCTCTATCCTTGCAAATTATAGATATATATATATATATGTAGGCATGCATGTATATAAACATGTATATTAAGTTGGACTAAAATTTTAATTGGAATTATATTATCCTTATCTTTTTTACATGGTAGTTCTCACCCCTTTAATTATCTCCAGTCGATATATCTGCATGCAAAGTAGGAACTGGAGATACTTCTACCGTTCTTGCAGTGATAGGTGATCTTGGGTCGGTCATGAGTTAGCTTTAAGTTATGAGCATCCTTATTTTTAAAATATGTTACTTGTTGGTTTATTTCATTTCATAGATTATATTCATAAAGTTTCTTTTTTTTTGTCATCAGGGGCATGTCTCGACTTAGATTATTTTTTGATAGTAGCGGTTTTATGGAATACTATAGATTAAGATACTGTTAAAATTTTAAAGTTTTCTTTTTTCTAAGTTTCCTATCTTGTTATATGTTTGGAATTCATTAGTTGCTGCTATATTGTTTTGTTTTTGGCTAGGTAAACTAGTGGTCTCCATTCCTCAATGGACTTTAGATCCCCATCACGTCTAGTCATTGGTTTGCAACATGCCAAAGTATGTATCAAAGCCAGTATCAAGGTCAATTGGGTATCCACAAAGTCATGTACAGTACAGTATATTTTATGGGTGTGCAGTGCTCCACGCTTATAAAAGAGAGACTATGAGGCATTTAGAAATATTTCTATTTCTTATGTTGAAATTTTGTGTTGTAGAGTCTACAATGTTGAAATCTTATCTAATTCCATTAGTTAGCACTTCAACTCATGCCTCCGCAAAGATCTGATACTCGTGGGAACTCCTTTGTCCCACCTAAGGAGAACATTGATGGAGCTCATCCTGTTTATGGGGTACAAACTTGGTCTAAGGTCCTTTCTTCTGATTTTCTACAATTCCCTACTATTCCTGCTTGGGATAAAGGTATTTTTTCCCTAATGCCTCATGGGGATGTTTTTTATACTTGGTTTGCCAGTTTATTCATTTTCCTTTTTCAGTTAATGGCCTCCTAGTGAAGCTAGTCTGAGCGTGTTTCTCCTATCACATCTTCATCTAAGGCCAAAAGTATTGGTCAATTCATGAGGTTGAGTCCTCTGATTTTACTGGTTGTATAGTTGCATAGGATCCTCAAGGGTTTATAGATGAGATAGAAATGATTTTTTTGAGATATGTGCATCTGACTCTGTGGGTATGTAGTTTTTCTTATATTAGTTGAAGAATATGGCATATTAGAGGTTTGAGGATTTGGAACAACTGAAAGGATTTGATTTTGAACCAACTGTGTGGGATAACACCTTTGGTGGTTTTCTTGTTCCCTTCTTTCATTAGGAGCTAACGGGAAGTAATGACTGAGATATTTATGAACTCAAAGTAAAGAAGAATGGTTGTGAAGTAGTACGCCTTGAAATTCTATCAGTTGCCATGGTATGCCCATAATTGGCATCTTCTTTGAGAGATAACATGGGGAATTTTACTTCAGTCTTGTCATAAGACTTAATGTTGGTTTGTAAGGCTGCTTTACTAAATAATGATATGGATATGTTGAGGCTTAAGGTGTATAAGTATAAGAAATTCATGTACTCTGAGTAAGGTGGAAGCTGGTAGAATAGTGGTAAAGATGTCAGGCAGTGGTCTAAGAAGAACTAAAGAAAATTTTGTTCTTATTTTATGGCTAGTGCTCCATATCCTATGCCATTTGGTGTTAGTTATTTATCAAGAAACAACTGGTTTAAGGCACAAGGTGCCTAATCTTAGTCAAGTGGTGCCCAGTCAACTCTATTATATTCTTGTTGAAATTGTTATTGACAGTTGTACCATAGTTTTTGTAATAAGGTAAAATTTGCTTCAGATATGGCCAGCCTAACCATATTCATAGCAACATCCCTACTGATGATGTTTCTACTAGAGAAAATACTGTTCCAATTGCTATATCTTTAGCTCCAACACTAAAACTGCTACTTTAGGTACCGACATAGGTAGGGATCATTTGATTGCTTTTGCCACCTATCAGAAATATGAGGCTTCTCATGATGTTTTTACTGGAACATTACATTTGTTCATTCTTGATGTGAATTTATTGTTTGATTAGGGTTTACTATTTCTTATGTGACCCCTTATATGGATATTCATTTTGATTTAGTCCCAAATGTATTTTGATCTTTTTTCAGTCTCTACCCTTTTGGGTGACTATGTTATTTCTATAAGGGTGTATTGGGGTTTTCTTGTATCTATTTGTGGTAGGGAGATGTTGGCGGATCTGATACAGTTAGACATGTTAGATTTTATGTTATATTAGGGATGGATTGGATCAATTTGTGCGATGCATCTCTTAATTGTAGAACACAAAGGGCCAGTTTCCAGTTCTCGAAAGAATTGGTGATTATATAGAAAGAAAATCCCCTAGTTCCTAAGGTAAAGTATAATTCTTATCTAAGATACCAGAAAGTAATTTCCAAGAGGTTTTTATATCAACTTGTTTGTGTTAAGGATTCTAATTTTGAGGGCCTTTCTTTGCAATCCATTCCTATTGTCAATGAATTTCCTAAAGTGTTTCCCTATAATTATCCTTGTATTCCTCATGATGGTGAAATGGACTTTTGGATTGATCCTCTTTTGAATACCCATCCCATCTCTATCCCTCCTTACAAAATGGCTCTAGTTGAGTTGAAAAAACTCAAGGAGAAGTTTAAGTTTTTCTCTATGGTGTGCTTCTATTTTTTTATGTGTAAGATAGATGGTTCCCTTCAGATGTGTATAGATGATCGAAAGTTTAATAAGGTAACTATGAGGAAAAAGTATCATCTCTCTAGGATTGATGAGCTATTTGACCTGTTTCAAGGTTCTAAGTACTTTTGTAAGATTAATCTTCGCTCGACTTATTATCAGTTAAATATTAGGTAGTTGGATATTCCGAAGACTTCTTTTCGAACCGAATATGGCGACTACTAGTTCTTTGTCATCTCTTTTCTATTGACTAGTGCTTCGATGATGCTTGTGGAAATTAAAAATCGGGTATTCCATCAATTTCATGACTTATTCATTATTGATTTTATTAATGACATATTGGTATTCTCAAAGAGTGATGAGGATCATGCAAATAACCTCTATATTGTGTTGTAGACACTAAAGGATTAACAGTTGTATGCTATGTTTTTGAAGTTTGAGTTTTGGTTGAGTGTTGTTACTTTTATGGGTTATGTTATTTCTAATGAGTGGATCATGAGGGATCAATAGAAACTTGAAGAGATTAAGAAGTGGCATAGGCCTAGCTCAAATTGATATTTGGAGCATATTTGGTTTAGCTAACCCATGACTGATATCTGTACCTATATACTGCAAATCATGATATAATAATGTGAAATACATAGAACTGTAAGGCCATAAGTTTCAACTGAATAAAACCATATGGGTGAAAATATCCAAAACAACTCAATCTGAATGTAAATATTAACATAAATCTTTGAGTTTCTAAACTATCTGAATAAAAAGTTGAAGGAACATGTCTCCAAATAACTTCATAAAACTAAATTGAAGAAATCAATAATTGAATCAAATTATATTTTCCTCGAATCAATGCGGACTCACTGTGTCTCTGCGACTGGAATGCTACCGCTACTGCTGGGATGGAGCTCGTGTCTCGGAACCTATGGTGTTACACATGAAAAGAAAGCACCATAGCACAAATGCGTCAGTACAACTAGAGTACTGAGTATACGAGGAAGGTAGGATAAATATAAAGGGTTTCCTGCATGAACAACACAGACTGACTAATATGAACGTGGGAGTGCAATCACACATATATAGAAACTGGGACCGTGAATACGTGATAGCATGACCTGTAAGCTAATACATGGTTTACTGATAACATGGATGACTGTATCTGACAGTCTTGTATATACTGAAATCTGAAGAATGCCCTGAGTTCTTTTACAGAGACAGATATTGAAATTGTGGAAAGTAGTGTTTAACCGACATGCCCCATGTATGCCATTATGGCAAAGTTAGGGTCCAATCTCTGCCCCAACTGGAGGGGTGTCAATACCGTGCCTCGGGTAAGGATAGTCTGTGAGTGACCCTTATTTGGTGGGTACTCAATGAGAACGATGGGAACCCTAAACTGACGAGTTAAGCCACCTCATCAACCCTAATCTGACGGGTTAAGATGTCTCAACCTACGCTGGCTACGTAGTTCTGGAACACAAGGATGTCTACTAAGAATCACACCCTGAACTGGTGGGTGAGTTTCTATCCTTGTGTTCACTCGGTGCTAACCTCTACTCCCATCTGGAGGGACTGTACATGAATAACTGACTATGCATGACTTAATCTTACTGAATTCCATTGACTGGCGGAATGTTACTGATATCTGACAACTGACTAAGATCATGAGGTTTTCTTGAGTCGCATGAATGACTGAAGTCTATGGAGTCATAGCTTGAGTTTGGATATTGTGAAACATGACATCTCTGTAGGAACAGAACTATAGTTTTGGGGTACAAGTACCCCCAGGACTCGATGGAAGGAAACTGACACACATGACTGACTTGATCATAAGAGTAGAGCCCATAATTTATAATATCATAAGTAGGGATCTCATACTAAGCGTGGTTATCAACAATGTATTGCATGGAAAAGATTTCATATCACATGTAAGTACTTGCAAAATCTTAATATCATGTTCATTACATAATCATATTGGCAACACATAACAATAGCATGGAAGTTCATGTGGATTGCATGGTTATCATACATCTTGTTCATAAGTAGGATTCTCAAGTAAACATAGCATAATCTCATACAAATAGTTCATGAGTATTCCAACAACATTTACAAGGCACATTATCAACATAGAAGTCATTGGAACGTAAGGGCATATCATGAACCTTCACTTAGTCACAATTTAGCTATATTGTATGATTTCTAGTTTCTTAGGCATTTTATCAAACACCTTACATGCACATCTTAAGCATAGGTGAAATCATCAAATTACACATCATGAACAACCAAATTTACATGTTTCCAACTTATATGATATCATGAAATTCAAAAAAAACATATAAAGATTCCATCTTGGGAATCACCCAATATCAACAACATGATCATCAACACCTAAAAATATAGAAATCATACTTTATAATGAAAAAGAGGGTTTTTAAGCTTTATGGACGAAAGGGATCCATAAATCCACTCACGCATACCTTAGAAGAAAGATTCTTGATATTGACGGAGGAACTTCCTTGAAATTGGATCTTCAAGCTTAGTTACAAAACCCTAGTTGTTTTTCTCTTTAAGTTCTCTTGGATGATGAGCTTTGAGATGATAATAGGGTTGTAATATGTTTAGAAGCTATATATTTCATAGGGTTAAGTTTAGGGACGTGTAAGGAGTATTAAAAGACTTAATTACCCGTAAAATAACTCAAAATGGAGTGTTTTGGCACCTGGAACTGACTTAGGCGGCGCCCAAGTGATTGCCTAAGCTAGGTTGGGTGGCGCCTAACCAATCACCTATCCTTACTGTCTCTCACAAAAATGGGCATACATTTTTGTTCGAGTATTAGATTAAAGCAAAATTGGTATCGTTGGAAAGATAATTTGATTCTCTACAATTTAGTAGGTATAAATCAGCCAAAATACCATATTAACATTGATTTATACTCATTCAAATATAACCCTTGTAAAATCAAACATTAAAACTTGATGGATTCAAAAACTCTTAGCTTGTATTACCTTAAATGACTCATATGAACATGCTTAATGCATCATAAGCTATCCTATCATTAGGATATTCATTGTAAGTCATGTACTCAAGTATGAATCATAGGATAGGAGATTACATACGTAGGAATACTTATTCACTTCCTAGCTTAGAAACATGCGGGGTATTACAAGCGGGGTATTATAGGAGGTTTATGAAGAGTTTTTCTTCAATCATTGCTCTATTGACTTGGTTGACTGAGTAGAAGGTGAAGTTTCTATAGTACGAAGCTTGTGAGGGAAGCTTTGAAAAGTTAAAGAATAAGTTGACTTTAGCTCTAGTGTCGATCCTACCCGATTGTACTAATTTTTTTATTATTTATTGTAATATGTCCCGTATGGGACATGGTTGTGTGCTGATGTAGTATGTTAACGTTGTGCTATATCAATATATGTGGCTTAAGGTGCATGAGAATAATTATCCGACTCATGATTTGGAGATTTTGGCTATGGTTTTTCCTTTGGAATATGGCAGCATTACTTGTGTGGAATCCATATGGACATATATTCAAACCATAAGAGCTTGCAGTATGTGTTCACCCTGATAGAGTTGAATCTTAGGCAAAAGAGATGGCTTGAGTTACTTGAGTATTATGACATAAGTCTTTATTATCACCCAAGTAAAAGAGTCGAGTTTCTTGAATTACAGACTCACTCCGAGTCTTTAGTTGAAGAGTTAAGTTGTTTATGATGATTTATGAGGTTTTATTATATTATTTATTTACGATGATATCATGAAATGTTTGTTTCAATCTAACTCAAGCCAAGTGAGCCATCATTGTACCTATGCATATTTTCATGAAATTGATGATGATATTTACATTGTTACATGCACCCCCACATACTCAGTACATTCAAAAGTACTGATCTACATAATTTCCTATGGGATACATTTTCTAGTAATGTAGGTTCAGGTACTCAGTTGCGTTAGCAATATTCGGGTGCCTCTTTTCGTCTGCTCAAAGGTGAGTCCTCATGGTTTGAGGATTGTGTTTATATTTTGTGATGTCGTTTCGTTATTATCGCTTTCAGTACTGTTTGAGTCAGTTGGGGGTTTGTCCTAATGTCTCCTTGATTTTGATGTATAGAGGCTTTGTCAGACTAAAGGGTTGGTATGTACAAAATTTTAGTATTTTAGATTATACAAGCTAGTTTCTTATCTTATTCTAGTATATTTTTGATATGTTATTCTCTCTTATATTAGCACGACTATTGTCAAAGTGAGTTCTAGAAATGATGGCAGGTTTAGAGAGTTAGCTTGAGGCCACTTGTGGCCTTAAGAACCATGTGTCGTCTCGAGATGGGATCTTGGGGCATTACACTAAGGCTACTCATAAGCCGTACTGTCACTCTTTTCACTCTCCTCCACCTAAATTGGAGGAGGTGGCAAATTCTCTTTCAGGATATTCGCTTTCCTTTTCTTCCTAAATAGTGGCTCCTCCTCCTCGTAATCGGATCCCTCATCGAAGATTCTCTGAGTTACACTCCCCTTTGTCACTTTCTTTGTAGGTTTGGTGCTCTTTCCTTTGAATTCCATTATAAGACATGTTGCAAAAGAAATCAATCATTTAGCACTCATGATCATACAACTCAAGAAGTTCAGTCGTTATAATTCCAGATCCCTCAAAAGTGGTTCATAATTATATCAGAGCAAAGTTGAGATGACATATTGTGATAAGTCATCACAAATGTAATAGCTTATCTGGCGTATCGTCAGCCTTTAATCGAATAGGCTTATTTTTCCTAACTTGGGGTGACATAGTCTGATAAGCCGTCATATTCATGATAGCTGTTTAGGCATATCGTCCGTCGTAAACAGAACAGGCCTATTTTTCCCATCTTGTGACGACATAGTTTAGTAAACCATCACATGCGTGATGACTTATCAAAAATGTCATTTGCTCAAAATACAACCTCAAGGTCAGTTTTAGTCTTGATTATCAAACCATTTTCTTTTTAGAATCATATGGAGTTGTGTTCTTGAGCTAAGCCCTGGGTTCTTTCGCACAATGCAGCGTTATAAACCTTAGATACTATTTTTCACACAATGGCAAGTTATGTTTACCTCAATATATTTAAAACTAATATTTCCATTAGTTACATCACCTACCAAATGAAAAGAAGAGTTAAGTGTTAAGAATACCTGATGAATGACTTTCACTTGGTTACTCAAGTGAAGAAGAGTTCGCAAATGAAAGAGGGTCCTTGATTTTTGGAATTCAAACCAACTCTCACAAGAAAGAATATTTTTCTTATTTTACTTGGAAATATTTTCGAAAAACAAAGGTAATAAACTAACTATGGAAAGAAGTAAAACTTAAAGGAGAGAAAAAGGAGTATGCGAGAAGGTGAATAGGTCGACTGGGAAGGGTTGGATCTTTTTTTTTAATTCTGGACTCAAATTTCACCTGACAGCTTATCAGATGTCTGATAAGTCATCCATGATGTCATTAGCTTAAGGCGGTATGTTGCCTTATTTTGAATTTTCTGACGGCTTATCACAGGTGTGATAGCTTGTCAGAAACGTTGTTAGCTTTTTCAGAACGCGTCTCCAATTTCTTGAGCTGACTACATCAGTTTCACCTTCCTTCTACTAGAACCTAACTACAAAAATAAAAACACTTTGCTTGAAAACATAAAAATTTTGTGTTGCTTCCTAATAGCTCCTGATTTAGTGTCGCGGCATGACTCGGTTGTCTTGACTACTCAGACTTCATTAAGATAACCTGATGATACAATTTTACCAACTTCATAGCATACATCCACTATTGAGAAAACACTCATCTCCTTTTTTTGTGTCATGGGTGAGTGCATTGCGAATCTTGCTTCTTTGTCATTTAGTCTGAACTTCAGCTCATTCAACTCCATGTCTACTATCACTCTCCCAGTAGTGAGGAATGGTCTACCCAAAATAATGGTTACTTCAAAAACCACATCACAGTCAAGCACTACAAAATTATTAGGAAGTATAAAGTCGGCCACCTTTACCAATACATTATATAGTATTCCTATTGTTGTTTTACAGACCTATCCACCATCACCATTCCACATATTTGAAAGGCTTTAGTTGGTAGCTATCTAAAGTTACTGATCTCATCCCTCAATTGTACCCACCAAGAAGGTGGAAAGAACCTTTCTAGGAAAGCTCATTTCAACTGCCTTCGGTTGGTGGTAGAACCGGGTATCAGCTCATTAAGCCACAATGTTGCCTCCCCAGACAGAGACAATGGAAATAATCTCAAATGGATAGCATTAAAACCTATTCTTACATTATGAAAATATTTATAGATAGTGACATTGTTCACCAGATACAATTTTAGATCATCCCTAGGAAGGCCACCAAACAACCCCTTCAAATTAAGGATTTGAATTATAGTACTCGTAATGTTGAATTTTTCACAAGGTGCTAATGGTGGAGAAATAATTGCGCCTATGTCTCCTGCTCCATATATTCCATCATCATCATCATTGAGGTTATACTAGACTGACTGGTGATCATGCCTTCCTCGGAACGGACGGTTTCTATTAGCATTATGCAGTACTTATGAAATTATTTTCTCTGCACGCCTTGAGTTACCAGGGTTCAGTAACTCCTCGTCTCCCAAATCTTCATCCTCAAGATTTGGATGTTGTACTTGTTGACCGATATTCTGCATATTCACTTGAGCTCTAGCTAAGGCTACTAACCTCTTAGCCTCCTACTGGTCAGCCATTCTGCCGATTAGTTAAGCTCTTGCTAAGGATGCTAACCTCTTAGCCTCCTTCTGGTTTGCCATTCTGCCGATTGGTTGTGGTTCTTGATTAAATGGTAATAATGGTCCTCTAAAACTTCTAGTTCTTGGCATACACCACAAAAGTCCTACAGAAAAAAAAAATAAAAACTAAACGTAAAAACTAGGAAACTTGACTATCAGTCAATTAGCGCACACAAACTTCAATTTACAACCATATTTCTCGGCAACGGCGCCATTTTTTATAACGCTCAAACTACATCACTCTTAAAAAAATGTAAGCGATCGTTTTCAATATATAACCCAACTAGGTTGGGGTTGAATCCCATAGGGAATATGGTATGAATTTGAGTTATCTGTGGGTTAATTAACCAATAGTTACCAGTTTCCTATGAGTGTGGGTTTTTGGAAGTGTAACAAATAGTTACTTCTCATTTCAGTGTTTGAAATCAATATGATAAAGAAAACTAGAGTTATGTTCACTATGGGTATTAGGATTTAACAGGCTCTTGTAATGGTTCAAGATTCTTATGGTATATAGGAACAACAGACTATCCTTGTCGAAGTTATGTCTAAATGTTTCTCAACCTATTTAGACATTTAATTACCTAATTCTCTAGAACTTAGGGAATTTATATTTCATAACAGAAAGTTATCTCAAGTTAATTAATCCTGTTACAGCATTAATTATTAAACAGAAGTTTAATGCTTCCAAGTACCTGTTGAATATTCACTTCTTACTAGGGTTGATTTCTTACCTCAAGAAAATCATCCGTAATTAAATTCTATTGTTTGCAACAACTATTCATCATGAAAAATAATGGAATTAACAATAAGTTCCTACCACCGTTAGAATCTTGAACGCTTATTTACGTTACAAACAGAAACCCATAGATCCCACAACTTGGGTTAAGGAAATTTAGCTACTCATAATAAAATAAGGAAGAAAACAAGTTGAATTCATACTTAGATAGATGATCTTCCAACAAGATGAATAGCAACAAGTGTTTCTTAGATTTGATCCAGTAGAAAATTCCAAAACAATTGTAATAATCTTTCTAAAGAATTAAAGCCAGAAGATAGAGAGAAAAGTGCTCGAAAGGTGAGTTCCAGATGTCCAAGATGATGAATTAAAACCCTAACGTATTCTTTAAATAATTCAGTCTAATTATTGAAACAAACTCATAGATCATAGTATTTTCTCAGATGGGTGATGACATATGCGACAGCTTATCAGGAGTTTGATAGCTTATCCGGAATGTCGTCATCTCCTCTTCACTTTGATAATCTCTTCCTTGGGCTGACAATGAGGCTTGACATATTGTCAAACATTTGATGAATTATCAGAGATGTCATCACTTCTTCACTTAAAAATCCATTCCCTGCCTAAGCCTGATGATAAGCCTGATGGCTTATCAGACATCTAACATCTTATCATATATGTCATCACACATTCCAGCTAAAGTCTATTCTCTATCTAAGCTGGAAGGCAACTTTGATATCTTATCAAAAGACTAACGACTTATCAGATAAGTCATCAGCTATTCTTCATTCTCTACTTGCTCATAAATCAACTATTTTACACCCATAATTGTTGATTGTCTTGTATCTCTACTTTTACTGCAATATCAAAGGGAAAACAATAAAAATCATAAAATTTGCTTAAGATTTTCCAATTATTCTTAGTTAAAAGCCTCAAATGTATTAGCATATGCTTACACATCTTTACAGTATTACTGAGAAAGAACTTCTCGCTATCGTCTATGCTTTTTAGAAGTTTTAGGCTTAGTTGCTCGGAACCAATATGTTGGTTGATACAAATCATGCCACCTTAAGATATTTGATGGCATAAAAGGATGCTAAGCCAAGGTTAATTAGATGGGTACTGCTTCTTCAAGAGTTTTACTTTGAAGTGAAAGATCAAAAAGGACGCGAGAATCAAGTTGCAGATTACCTGTCCTGACTTGACGGAGATCAAGCAATCAAAGATGAGCTAAAAATTAATGATAGATTTCCTAATGAGAAAATTCTGGCTATTATGCTTGAAAGAGTACCTTGGTACGAAGATTTTGTAAATTATATGGTAAGGGAGATTATCTTGGAGAATCTTTATTTTCACTAAAGAAAAAAGTTCTCCATTATATTACATACTACTTTTATGATGAGTCATATTTATTTTGGCATTGTGCGGATAAGATTATAAGAAGGTGTATCCTAGAGGTGGACATGCTGAGTATCCTGAAGGATTGTCATGCTTCCCCAGTCGGAGGTCACCATGCAGGTGACCGTATTATAAGAAAAGTGTTGTAGAGAGGCTATTATTGGCCGGCCTTATTCAAAGACGCATATGAGTTAGTGGGGAGATATGACCAATTCCTGAGATAAGGGTCAATCTCAAAGCACCATGAGATGCCCATGACAAAAATGTTGGAATTTGAGTTGTTCGACATCAGGGGCATTGACTTCATAGGGCTATGAGCTCTTATGGGTTTAAATATATCTTGGTTTCCGTTAATTATGTATCTAAATGGGTTGAGATATTTACTTGGCTGATAATGTAGGAAAGATAGTAGTTGCATTCCTTAAGAAAAATATCTTCTCTTGCTTTGGGGTACCACATACTATCATAAGCGACGGTGGATCACATTTTTACAACAGAGTGTTTGGACTGCCTTGAAAAACATGGGGTTAAGTAGCACAAGGTGACAACTCCAAATCACCCATAGACTAGTATGAAAGTGGAGATTTAAAATAGGGAGATAAAAGTTATTCTTTCCACGATGGTGAATGCAAGTAGACGAGATTGGTGTAGGAAGCTTAATAATGCCTTAGGGTCATATAGGATAGCTTTTAAGACACCTATTGGCCTGTCACCATAGACAAGATTTGTCTAAGAAGTTGGATGGGGCCTTGTGGTCATACAAAACGGCTATTAAGACACCCATTGGCATGTCACCGTACAATTGGTCTATGGCAAGGAATGTCACTTGCTGATTGAACTAGAGAACAACGCACTGTGGGAACTCAATAGGCTAAATTTAAATTGGAATAAGGAAGCAGAGTTTCGACTGGGGTAGCTAAATGAGATGGACTAGTTCCATCTTAGGGCTTATTAAAGAGCATACTTGTATAAAAAAATAAAGAAGTACCATAACCTGAGGATTTGGAAAGCGATACTTCCAGAAGGGTCATTGGGTACTCCTCTTCAATTCTAGACTAAAGCTCTTTCCAGGTAAACTTAAGTCAAAGTGGTCTGGCCCATTTAAAGTTAACCATGTCTACTCATCTGGAGTAGTAGAATATGAAAATGAGGATGGAAGTGTCTTCAAAGTTAAAGGGAAATGAGTGAAGTCATATATCGATCCAAGGGACTTAGTAAATTGCTTAGCTACCATCAATCTCGATGAAGTTTGAGTAATCTAGATAAATAAGTCATGTCGTGACAATAAATTAGAAACTAGTGGGAAACAACCCACAAAGTGTTGTTGTAATCGTAGTTAGAGTTTATTTGTTGCTTTTGTGAAATTTTATACATTGTGTAAGTGTGCAGGAAGATAAATACAAGAAAATAGAGGCTGAACAAGTTGGGGGATGTCTGACGGGAGGATTGACTGGCCATCAAAGGGTTGACAGACTGTTCCTAGAGTCGTCAAAAGGAAACCAGAAACCTAAGCTACTGGAACAAGACCGACAGACAACTCGATGAACCGTCGCACTCCTGATGGGTCATCGGGTAGACCATCGCACCAACATAGATTGAATTTAGTTCTGGTAAGTCACAACGGCTAACCTGAGAGACGGTCAGACTCTTGATGGACTGTCAGGTCGACCGTCAACTTAACCCTAATATTTGATGGGTCGGGTCAGGTCAATTTAATGCTGAATAAGCTATCCTTGTCCGACCCAAACCACTTTAAAAGTGATAAAAAGAAATGTTGAGTACGTTACTAAATTTTCAAATGCTGATCCAATTTAAATTCCCCTAAATTCAAAGCATCTGTAAGTATTCATATACTTTTGGGACTTTCCCTCTTCCCTTTTCTCTCATATTTAAACAACTCTTTCTTTCTTTTCTTCACGTTAGAACTCAGTGTAGCAATCATTGATAAACGCTTCAAGTATTCTTTTGTTCTAAGTTGGCAAAGTCAAAGTAATGAAGCGTACTGTAGAAACAATGTATGATCATAAACTTACTCACCTTTTCAAATTGGTAAACATGAATCTGTAAGTTATTAATCGTTGAAAGACACGTTATTTTGTTTTTCTTTGTTGTGATTCTGATTCAAAGTCGAGCTCTAGTGTACACTTTTTTGGGTGAAGTCTGAGTAACCCATGGACCAAAAGTGGCAAGATTTGTGTTTAAATACTAAATTAATGCCATTGTTGAGTGTATAATAACTTAAAGTACATCAGGTGTTCGACAAAATGCCAAAGTGAAATGTAAAGTTGAAAAATGAGGCTGACGGCCAACTTGACGGACCGTCGGACCCCTGACAGACCGTCGAATAGACCATCATAATACTACTGTGTCTAATGCTTACTGGTTCAGCCGTGATGGATAACTTGATAGGCCGTCGGACCCCTGACAGAATATTGGGTTGACAGTCTCAAGGCCGTTTGATAAATGACTTACTGGATCAAGGCTTAACAATGTGGTGACGGATGTTTCAGTCTTGACAGACCATCAGACCTTCCATCAAGTCAAGTTTTCACTATTTTTATCTGGTTGTAAATTGCAAACTGATTATTTATTCCTTTTTTAGGTAATATGGCATGAAAACTTCCCTTAACTAAAGGCAGCGGAAGAACACAACAGGGAAGAGCCGAGTTGGCATTTAGTAAGGAGGCTTTGGATTTCAACACTCGATAATGGGATAGGATGAATCAAGCACACTCCTAGTCTTAAGAGAAGAGTGAGAGCAGCACCGGTTGTATAAGTTTGAGCCACAATGAGGAAGAAGTCAATAAATAAAACTCTAACCTAGTTGAGGAAATCAAAACTGAATATGCCAATATGGTAAAGGGCAAAGACCCTAAAAAAATAGAAGCAATAAGGTAGAAAGTTGAAGGAGTAAAGGATAAATACCTTGATGGATTGGAACCAATAGTGAACAAGCCAATCAAGAACATGAGTTAGCTTGAATGATCAAACGTCCCAAGGTATACCAACCAAATATTGTACGTGAGTTTTTTACCTATTATTTGGCGTTGGCAGAGAAAGACTATCCCAAGGGCTCAAAAATCTCAAACTTATCCAATAGGGAATCGGTTTCTGTTAAAGGAGTTACCATTAATATATCGGCCCATATGCTGAACAGGATATTAGTTGTGGCTGACTATAAAGCACTGACTGTGGCTCTAGAACTTGAGTATCGTATGACCACAGCATCCACTTTAAGGCCTTGGTTATCTAAGCTACTTGCTGATGATGGCAACCCATCTTGGTTACTTAAGAGGTGATAGTGCATTGCTAAATCATTTCTCAGCTTCCGAGCTATGTTTTAGTAGGCCATTATTATCTTAAGGTTGATGTCGATAGGGGGAGATGTTGATTTGGAAAGTTAAAGGGCAGTGTTGGTGGCTAGCCTAATTGCTAGCTTGAAGATTAATTTTGGCCAGATTATTCCAGATGAAATATTTGTTCAGGCACACAAAGTGGCCAGTGCATTACCATTTCTGCATTTGATCAAGGAATTATGCAGGCAAGCCAATGTGCCTTTATTTCAAGGATTTGACAATGAGGTGCGGAAAACTCACAGGATGGATATTGAAAAAATAAAGGATGACTCAAAATATGAAATGCGAGTCAACAAACCTCCTGCTTAATAGACGCAGTCAGTAACAACCCCTGATGCTTCTAAGATTTCCACAGGTATTCTGTTGTCTATCACCACTTATGTGGCACCTGATTATGTGCTGCCTAATACTTCTTCAGGATCAACATCAATGCCGCCAATGGGTGGGAATTCAGACACTATATCTATCCCACCTTAATATTTGGAGTACAAGTTATCCCAAGAAAATTTTTCCAAGTCTGTTAGACAATAAAAAAATTTTGAGAAACAGTTAAACACTGAGGCAAAATAGTTTAATCCCCTTGTTGATCACATTGTTAATGAAGCTTTAAAGTTGTATAAGAAGATTTTGGCTGGAATGGATGATTTGGAGATACGCATAAATAAGAGGCTGGACTATCGTTACTGGATTTTGCAAAATTTATGACAGAGTTTAAGCAGGCATAGGCTGATATAGCTGAGCTTAAAAGACAACCAATGCAGTCCACATCTGATACATCTTTGGTTATTAGGGATGAAGACGAGGGTCTTGTTGACCTTATAGGAAACTTGTTGAAAGATAAAGTCAAGCAAGTGGATGAAAGTGCAGACTGGAAAGCCGCCAAAAGAAGAAGATGAGAAGTGATTCACCAAAATATTTGAGGAAAAAACATTCATTTTTAGTGTGGGTGGGTATATTTGTACGGCGGGGTTTTTTTTTGCATACGTTATTTTCCTCCCATGTGCTATCTAGCAGAACCGGCATATTTAGGTTTCATATTTATTTTTCTTGTTATGTACATATCGTTTCATAATTATAAGTACGTTATTTATTTTATTTTCCTCTCTTTTAGCACCACTTTGTATGTATGAATGAAAAATGACTATGGCAAAGTCCTTTGAACATGATTGTATGACAATTTTTTTTGTCACTTGGTAAATATGTTGAACAACCAGATGTGATTCTGTAATTGGTATTAGGATGTAAAGTGAGCATGACCATGTGATGCAAATTCTAAGAGTTAGTATAATAAGTGCTAACTCATTGCCTGTGTGTGCGAGTGTTTGTTATAGTTCTAGCATATTGTTATACCCAAAAACTTACCGATTCTTTGATGTTTTTGGTGATTGATTCAATAAGATAGGATATCAGGCCTTATTCTACTTTTAGTCTACTTAGAAGAAAAGAATGACCCGCCAAAAAGATTTTTCCATTTTTGAACCCCTTTTGAGATTAGGTTACTTTTATTCACTCCTAATGACTCTTAGTAACTTGATTTAGGATGTTAGAACATAATTTTGGCCCTAGTCTAATATTGTACATTATTCTCCTTAACTTAAGCAAAACGCCTAAGTTGAGGGTGGCTACTATCAGGACGCTAGCAGTTTGATGAGGGTTGTCTAGAGTAGAAATGAAATGTCGCATCTGGCCATAATCTAGTTAGATATTGTGCACCTCAACTGACTACATCAACATAAGTTGAGCGTTGCTGATGCTAACTCTAAAAGAAATATTCGATTTAGGGTGAAAGCGTGGATGAATAATAGAGATTCTAAGTAAGATAGAAAAGTAGTAATCTTGGTGAAAAGCAACCAAGGGAAAAGAGAGTGAAGTCTAAACTTTAAAGTCACTTTTCCTAATACTTGTCCTCACCTAGCCCTGGAACCTCATTACAAGCCTTAGAAAAACCTGCTTGATCTTTGTAAATCAACCGTAAGCGAGAATTAGATGATAAAGGCAATCCTATGGGTATGTATACTATGTTTTCAACTTCATTTATGAGAGTGAGTCTTAGTTTCTTCCACAGATTAAATGACTAAAGTGTGGTGGAGTTTTTTGACTGTGAGGGCCTAATGAGTTATACTTAGTTTTGTTGATTTCTTTAGGATGTTATGTCTATAGTTGTTTTTTTGTTGAATTGTACATAATGCGAGTTATAGATCTTGATATGTTAAGATGACATAAGTACGATGATAGTTGAATGGTTGTATGAAGCTTTGTTTAACATTTGAATTCCTGTAACTATGTTTGTTCATGTATACGATTTGGTGTTGAGTTGTTTGAGGACAAGCAATTGTCTTAAGTTGAGGGTGTTGATATTTTGGATTTTGAAGGAAATTTTTATACCTTTTACAAGGGATAATTTGGCATTTTTAAGCAACTATTGTTGTATTTGACGCTAGATTTTAGTGTTTTCAGGTCAAGGATTTAACTGGAGAAATAAATTGGAAAGGCAAGAGAAAAGGGCGTTGATGGTCAAACTGATGGACTATCAACCATGTGAAAGACCATCAGGGTGTCCATCTATGATAAGTAGAAGCCATAGTTCAAGATCCTTACGAGGGTCCAAGCGACGGACCGCCAGTCCCTTGATGGGCCTTCAACTTGGCTGTCAGATCAGAAATAACATGCATCATATTAAGGAATGAAGCGAAGGTCTAGGTGATGGATCATCAGTCCCTTGATGGGCCATAAACCTGGCCATCAGAGCTGAAATAAAAAACATCACTGGAAGTGTTATGACTAACCCAGCGACGGACGGTCAGGGACTTGACAGACCATCAACTCATTCGTCAACCTTGACGCAAAAATCTGAGTTTCATATTTTGAAACCCAGTCTCTGATATCTTATAAATACCCAGTTTAGGTTTAATTGAGGTATCTTTTATCATATTTCGATCATCAAAAACTTAGTGTAATGTATTATTCTCTAAGATTCAAGCTACCATTATGGATCAAGCTATTTTATTCATAATTAACAAAAGATTCAAGAACTATTATTGGAACTTTTGTAAGTAATTCTCTGAATTTATTTATGAATAACACAATGACTATTTCTTCTTCTCTTGAGATGTATGGATAATCACCTAGAACTAGGGTTATGCGAGCCTTGATGTCAATAACTGATCGGGGATATGAAAATATTTAATTTCCATACTTAATTGAGGTTGTTTAAACCCTTCTTCATGTTAATGACCTTTCTTGGTATGAAACGTGAATTGTGAGCCCAAGAACATCACTTGTTTGAGTATAAAAGTGTATGTTAGGAAAAGAAGAGGTTTACATGAAATCTAAAGGCTTTAACCTTTGGATCCAACGTGTTCTTTAAGTTCGAAAGAATTGAAGGGTAAACTATTCATTTAGGTTGAGAAACAAATACGTAAAATTTTGAATTCAACAACCTTTACAATTGAAATTATAAATTGGAAACCTAAGATTATTCACAACCCCGACTGCTTGAACATATTGATGAACATAATCCTAGTTTGTCTACTCTCATTAAATTAACATTTGCAATAACACTCTCTAGTTGGAACACATTTTGCTACAAACATTTGGATACTGTTGACAAGTCAAAACCCCCTTTACCCCAGAGCCTTCGATCAACAGTATGTTAACAGACATAACACTTAGTTTGCACAATATTCCTTGTGGGATTCATACCCAACCTTGTTGGGTTCTATATTTGAAAACGACCGTTTACACTTTCTAATAATAGCTGTAATTTGGGCGTATCAAGTACCACACTAGTGTGGTATTTTTATTGTGGATAGGGTACCATATTTGTATGGTACATGGATCTTTGTGTATTCCCTACAGGTCATGAATATTTCATAGAAATAAAACCCTTAGGCATGTGTGTATTGATAAGCAAGTGTTAAGAGTATTGATGAGATACAATAATTATACAGATGTGGTTTTGGTATGGACAAGATCCATTTTCTTTAACTACTATATTTTCATTGTTTCATATAATTTAATATGGTGAATTATGACTTATATATCGTTATGTTGGTGGTGGTGATCTTTTTGAAAATTAAGTGATCTATCTGGTTGATCTTATTATTGAATACGTATTGAGTATCTGTTCAATTGTCTTATCTAATTTGTAGGATATTATAGTTTTTATGGATTATTTTATTCCTTATGATATTGAAATAGTTTGAGTTATGTGGTTACTATTTTTAATGGTAGGTTAAATTATTAATCTGTTCTATGCTCTCCTAAGAATAATATAAATACTATACACACGATCTTGTGTGATTAATATGACTAAGTGTGTCTGTCGTTAGTAATCTTATCACGGTGAAATTAGAATGCCTAATGATATTGAAGAGTTAATTAAATTAATAAAGATAATTAAAATCTTTATATATTATTGAGACGTTGCAGTTGCTATCGGCCAAAACTATACCTCCAAGAAGAATAATGTGGTCGAGGTCAAATATAGTAACCTAAAAAAGGTTAGAATTGAACCCACAGGGAATAGGCCCAATATCTCTCACAAATTTGTTGAAGTAACCAAAAAAATGTGAAAATGTATAGGGAGGTTTTTCTATGAAAATAGTAAACAAGGAACAAGAATTGATTGCCTTAGTTGAAATAATCTAAGATGAATATTGGGATTGCGTTCTCCCTGGAGTCCTAACTTTGTTGACTTATTGTTCTAAATTCGATTGTCTCAATGCTCCCCAAGCAGAATTTGACAAGCTAGGTATCATCAGCCGTCTTGTGAACTCCTTTAGTAAATTTCACTCTTCACTTTGTGGGTCTCAGAGTGTCTCCATACTAACCCTTGTCTTTAATCCCAATTCAACTGTCTCTTTTTGGTGTCAAGTTTATTAGACAAGGGTTGGTAGCCTTGAGTTTCCATCGTAAACTTCTTTTCCTAATGTCAACCTCTCTTATAAAGCTAATCTTAAATACAGGAAATTTCTTAACTTCTGCAGTAGTAAAGAAACCATGCAAATTGAAGAAGATCACAATATATGCATAAAAATTATTTTAAAGGATCTCATACTTTCTATACTTTGTTATTCTGGCAGGGTTCCCATAACCCTAGTTAGGTGGTTTAGCCTATCAGTTTTACAAGAATATACATGGAATTCATAAAGGAAAACATAAGATAAATCACATAATAATCAAAGAACAAAACCTAAAATTCTCGAATTAATAATGAACCAAGTAATTATGAATAAAGGATTCCATGACCAAAAGTCAAATCATAGAAACAGTATATGTTTGTGAATGTAAAGAGTGTGTAAACTAATATAATAACATCAAAGGGGTATTAATAGCTTACATCAAAACCCTAAAGAACCTAACCAAAATAAACAAGGAAAACTGGGTTGGTGGTCACTTATGGACCCACTTACGGCCCTCAGTAAGTCTTTAGTATTAGAAAATCTTCAGTATTCAAGCTACTACCCACAATTTCACTTATGATGGAGTAAGTGGTACTTACGCCCCATAAGTGATCTCCTCGTAACTGTCAGAGAAGACTTTATACTTCATAGCCAATAATCTACAACCTCGGATGCCTACATTGGCACTTATGGTTATGTAAGTGGTACTTATGTGCCGAAAGTAACACTTCATCAATATAATATCTGAACTCAAGTTTCAGCATCCCAGATCTTGCCAGCTCAGAGACTTATGAGTCCACTTACGAAGGTCGTAAGTGGTACTAGCGGTGGCCATAAGTGGAATTTATGGCCCACAGGTGGTATCATAAGTTGGGATTTCTTCCTTTTAACTTTTTTTCTTCTTTTAAGATTCAAAAACTTGTTTCCTATAGCGTAAACACAAAAACACATCATATCTTACAAAACAGACCTAAGTACTTGCATATTTTTCGGTTTTAAGCATCAAAAGTGCCATGAAATAATGGAACATAAATACCCTCAACATAGAATGTTTGCATGTCCTTAGGCAAAAAACAATAATAAAAAAAACACGACAATCCTTAACAAAGAGAAAACTAAGGTACTTATGAAACTCAATTCAATTGCAACTCAAAACATCGCCCCTCCTTTTTTTAACTTTCCAAAACCAACTGTCTAGCTCTAGGTAGCCCAATAAATCAACCTAAAGGAATCAAGTAATAGAATTACATTAGAAACAAACAACCAAGTGGATCTGCAAGTTAAACTACTATAACAGATAATCAACTAGCAATACAACCCATATACCTTCATAACAAAGAATCCCCACTCTCTTAGTTAATGCAGGTACGATTACAAGGCACTAACACTAAAAATAGAATTTCCAATCAATGTGGATTTAATACCATAGGCTTGCCTTTATTTTCTTTACCTTAGATTTCAAACCGTCGGACAAGGATCCTATAGAACTTTATTCGGCTTGTAACGTAGGCTTAGGGTTTGGTAAGGTACATTTGGGAATTAGTGACAAATCCTCCTTGATACTTACGTTTGGGGTCTATATCTCAACCACAACATTTCTTTTCTTTCACCCTCATTTATCATTTTTTTCTCTTTTATTGTATATTCAGTTCAAGTGCAGTTTCTTTCATTCTTTTTATTTTTCACTTTTTATTTCTTTTTGTTCTTTTTTCCATTTTTTTTATTTTTACCAATGCCAACCCTACTTTCTTTTCCCCTATTTCAAACACTTATTCTACCCAATTTTTAACTACGCACCCCTATGATACCACCCTCAACTTAGATGATTTTCCTGAGTGGAGGTACACAATGTCCAAGGAGAGACCAAGGACAAAATAGATTTATTATAACTAAACTAGGAAGGTAAATGGTGAAAATAAGAAAATATGTCTATCCAGGCTCAAAACAGGGACAAAGGATACTCTATTTCATTTTCAAGTTCATTTAGGATAAGAGTGGACTAAATCAAGAATGACCTATGCTTCTTTCCTAAATGACTACCCTATAACATAAGCAAGATAAACCGGGCAAGTTCTGGATTAAATGCACAAAGAGAACTAGGTAGAAAATCTCACACACACATAGTACAAGGTTATATTACCATCTACTACCTATTCATTTCATGCAAATATTAACTGTGATTATTTTTTTCGTGACTCTTAATGCCATAACAAGATTCATAGTGGTCACACATATAAACACATCACACTGTTCACAATAAAATTTTTAAGGGGTATCAAAGGTAAAGGTATGTTATGTTTCCTAAATACTTGGAGAGATGCTTTAATGATAATAATGATGAATGAATGACTATGATGATGAATGAATGACTGCAATAATGAATGAGTGGTTGTGATGATGGAGGAATGAATATACTTTATTTTATGTTATCGAGTCCTGGGGTATTTATTCTCGATAATTTAGCTGCTGTCTAGAGCCAGTGTTAATTTCATGATAAATCTAGTCGATGCATGACTCTCAGGATTCAGTGAATTATAGAACACTATATCCTCAGACTGTTATAAAACTCAAAAAAAATTAGTAAACCGAGTAATCTCCATATCTCTAGTAATATAGCATCACCCCTATACTCATCTTAGATCTAACAGTATGAAAGTGTTCAGTTCTAATATCAGAAGTGACCGAATAATCTATTCAAGCTCTGTATCATCAGTCACATACCGTGATTCAATACCATTTCTGTCATATATGAAACTAAGTGATCTTATCGTAGCTCAATCAAATCTTTTGATAAACATGATCAGTATTAGATTTAGTTCAGTTGTGTTTAGTTAAGAATTCAATCAAAGTCTTCCAGTTGGGATTAGAAACAAGCACCAAGAGAGGGAAGGAATGGCGGTTTCTCTTATCTGTGAGAGAGGCTGAAGTCGTTAGTAGCAATCCCTGACCTCTATAAATGCATAGCCAGTGAACGATACAAGAGTCTCCATCAGGAAAAGGTTGTCACCTTTAGAGAGAGTATTTAACTATTATATTGCCTTAGGTTGACTACCTAGTAAGGGTCATCCACTAGAGAGAATTGACTAGAGAGAGGTCTTTACCTATAGCACGGTATTGACACCCTTCCAACTGGGGTTACAGGTTGGACCCCACCTGTGGCAGGTTGGGGCATGTCGGTTAAGTAACTACTTCCCATAGTTTCAGTTACAGTATCAATCTTCAGAAATCAGGGCTGCCAGATATGTTCTTCTATCTTTTTGAGGAATTTAAATAGTTCCATCGATTCGTGGACCATCCCGTCAGATAGGCTTGGTATTATATACAGTTATTTGACATCATATTCAAAGATGTGCCGCCAGACAGGCTTAATTCACAGTCTCAGATTCTATTGAGTATCCTTGTTGTCCGATTCAGATATATTCATATTTCTTATCATTAATAATAGTTTTTGAAATCAACCGTTAGAGAGGTTGATCTCTAATCCTGTCGGTCGAAAGCAGTAAAGCTCAGAATTTATTCCTTGATATAAGTGCATCTAGATCCTCAGTTATCAGTATCAGATGAGTCAGTCATTCAGTATTTCATTATCAGTAATGAGTTCAGTATACAGTAAAGTGGTATTCGAGTTTTAGTATTTAGAGTTGTGATGATTGTGATTATGGTCTGTGCATTCATATATGTGTTATCGTGCAACATTTTCATGATTATTCAATTTAGATATTGTGCATCCATGAGCGTTGCATTTAGCCTTACCCCGTCTACATACTCAGTACATTCCTATACAGACACATTTGCACTATGGTGTTTTATTTGGCACCATAGGTTTACAGGCACAGGACCCATAGTTTTCTCAGCAGTTCAGTCCCAGTCAGCAGCAGTAGTCATAGTAGTGAGTTCTCTTCTTTTGATGATGAATCTCAGTTTACTATTATGGCATCAGACTTTATGTATATTTTTAGTAGATGGAGTTAGTTGGGGATATGTCCTATCAACTCCACAGTTCAGATAGTTCAGAGGCTTTTCAGACGGATGTATTAATATTTAGTATTAAGTTTCGTGTATTCTTAGATGTGTTGAACCTTATGGTTAGTTTCCATATTTATTCCAGATATTATGCAGTAGACAGGTACACATGTTAGTATAGGATTAGCTTGGGGTCCTTCAGAGTCATAAGTATCGTGTGACATCTTGAGATGGGATCTTGGGGCATTACATAAAGCCTCCTGACCCTAATCTCAACCAGGGGCTGTAACTTTAGCCCAGCCTTAACCTCTAGGTCTATGTCAACCACTAATAGGTGCCTTGACTATAGGCTTGAGGTCTCAAATCCTTACTGCCATGACGCACATCTTAGCTATCTACGTGTTATGACTTGGGGATAGCCCCTAATCGCGACAATGTTGCTTACAGTCACAAGTGATCACAAGCTAGCCCATGAGTTGGTACCTACTATTAGCACTGAATAATTATGAACATAACACCGGTGCGGAAGATAAACTAAGAAGGAAATATAAATCTGAATACTAAAATACCAAATCAATCATAAGTCTGAAACATCTGATAAAAACTGAAAGTGATTAACTAACTGTCTGAATGTCTGAATGTCTAAAAGCCTTTAAACTAACTGAGAAGATGATGGGATGGACCCCTAACTAACTCCAACTGACCGAATAATATAAAATATTGAAATGACTGAATAAACATAATATGTCCTAGATGGATGAGGACTTACCATTACGATTGGTGGATTACGCTGAGCTATCTAACTGCGGTCGAGAAACTGTGCGTTCAAACCTATGATATAAGAAGTCATAGCTCAAAGAAGAGTATGCGGCTAGTACTTTGACTATACTGGTATATGAAATAAGGTTAGGCTGATATACATGGGGTACTGTGTATATAAAATAAGGACTAACTGAATAGCATGAGATAACTAAACATGAATGCATAAAAACTATAACATCTGAGAATGCAAAACCAAGCATAAATCTGTAAACTGAAATAAGTCAGAAATTTGAAAGACTGTGAACTACATAACAGAAAGTCTATACACTTAGTCAATCAAACCTGAACAAAAACACTATTGAATACTGTACTGAGACTTTGGGAGGTATAATCTAACCGACATGCCCCAATATGAGCTAATTGGGGTCCAACCTATAACCCCAGTTAGAAGGGTGTCAGTACCGTGCCATGGGAAATAACACTAGCTATGTCAATCCACTAAACTGGTATCTCAAGGGACTAATGGGTCACCCTCAACTGGAATGTGCTCTAATGAGATATATGTCACCCTCAACTGGCAGGTGATAACACTCAACTCACTCCCATGATTTTGGGGTGAGGAGGTCGTTGTCAAGTAACCCAATGTAAATTAGGGTCGATTCTCAAGGAGTGAATGCTATAGACTTCCAACTTATGGGTACTAAAGTTACTATAAGATTACCCAGAATGCTAATGAAAGCAACATGTATAAATAAATAAGGGGATATGATTTGTTTAAATATTCATCACACAACCTTCAACAAGTGTGACGTGAATGCTAGCTTCGGTTTGAATTCAAGATTTGGAGAAATCTTGGGATTATATATCCTTAGAGGTGAAGCATGTGGGACAATGTTGGTTTATCATAGGATTTAGTTGTTCATTAATGTATAGGTTAGCTGAAAGATCATTGGGGTCAATTTTTTGACAAAACCCAATGATTTCACCCATTAGCCCTTTCAAGCACCTAACAAGTGTGGAGTTTATATAGCCACCCAAGACCTCAACCAAGCATCCCTATTTCTAGGATGATGCTCTTGAAATGATTTATATTTCATAAATACTTATATCTAAGATTGTAAAGGGTAGTAACCGATGGACTTAGTTTTTCACCATTTTTATGTCCCTCAATAACCCTCTTTCGGGGATGTTATGGGTTACCTAATATTCACCTAAATCCCTCTGTCGAGGATAAAAAAGGGTTTCTAGATCTTGGTGCTTTCAACCATCAAACCCATTTGGATATTTGGATTTTTCACCCATCAAATTCTTAGACATAAGCTCAAGCAATGGTGAAATCCATACTTAACAACTAAAATTTATACAAACTCAATAATACCAATACACAATCTCACTCTAGTTTAACATAATCCCAAGACTAAATTATTTAGCTACTCATAAAGAAAACAAAGAGAGATATACCATGCGGTTCAACTAAATCAATCATTCTTCAATAAGAAACTAAGAAATTTAAGCCTTGAAAGTTGACTACACACTTTCCCAATTAGGGTTTTAAGCTTAGAATTCAAAACTATCTTATGAGATAAGCAATACCCAAAGAAGAAAGGGTTTTCATTTATATATGATTTCGGATTCATCCATGACATTTTACAATTTTGTCCTTAGGCCAGTTCCCACTGATCCGTGATTGCATGTGTTTAATCGCAACTACCGCTACGGACCGTAGTTAGGTTCTACGACTGTGGTTTGCTGGCCAACTAGACCGTCAACGACCATAGTCATAGCAATCGAGGCTGACTACTTTAGGTTTCCAACTGCACTTCTTTTACTCTCATTTGCTCTTTTTTTAGGTTCATTCGACATATGCTTACCTTCTTCACTTTATATCTACAAAATGTGGTTATTAGTGCACTTAAATCTGGATAATGCCTCATTTTGTAATACAAACATATTAGTGTGTGTGTAATTTATATGAATGAGTGGTAGGATTACCAATCATCAACACCCCCAACTTAGACATTTGTTTTTCCTCTAGCAACACTACATCTTACTATGAGACCTTTATCATTTGCGTCATTACTTATGTTCCCAATGACCATGAAGACTCCAACTTTGTTGCTATCACAAAAATCTTTTAACTCATAGATAAGAAAGTATTAACAATGCCCCTCATCATAAAATGGAGTGGCGAAGGATGTAATGGATCTTGGGGAGCGACTATATGACAATTACTAACATACTAGAAGTGACTCACATGCCGGATTTAATCATTTCATACATCCAATCATACCATTATGCGGAAGATGAAAAAACACCCTCCTTAATTAACTCACATGCCCCCTTAGAAAAAAGAAAGTTTCACATACCTAGCTACCACTTATGCAACAAGGAAAATTAGGTGCAAACACTCGCTCTCTTAAGAAATTATCTATGTTACAAGTACCATGTCATAGGCTTGCCCCTATTTTCAATCACCACTATAATACCACGCTTGGTTGGAAATTACAAAAGGATTTTTGAGCTTGTAATGTAGGGCTAGGGTAGGGTAGGATAACAATTTCGGACAAAAGGCTATACCCTCCTTGAACTTCCACATCAAATTCTCATCACTTTTTTCTTATTGGGCCACTTTTTTTTATTTTGTTGCTTTACCTACTTTATCTCTATTGCTTTACCAAAATTCTTTTCACCTCTTTTCTTCAATTTTTACGTATGCATCAAGCTTCAAGCCATCATTCTTTTGGCACACTATTTTTTCCTTCAAAGAAAAATGCTTACATGCTAGGCTCATAGCTTCTTTTAATTTTTATTATTTCATGGCTCAACTACACTTTATTACTCTTTCCATCACCCCCAACTTAGACTTTTAGCCTCAATTTCTATTCTTAAGTACAAGGAGGATAAGGTTCAAGAGAGGATTAATAGAAGGGTCACGGCTTATAATGTGGTAAGCAAAGAAAAGCCCAAAGGCTCAAAGAGGGTGACTAGGGTTTACTCATATGTATTGGTAGACATTTTAGGCTAAAATAGGTTTCCAAAATCACAAGATGGCCTAAGATAATTTTACCCACCTTGCGCAACCAAAATTTAGTTTTGAAAGACTAATGGAGCAAGTTCTAAATGGTACAAGTACACATGAGATGTAGACAATAACTCTCACACACATGGCATATGAATGTTGTCAAGGGAGCTCAATTATTCTCCTCGCTCAAGAAAATGGTGGATTATCCCCTATTTTTTGCAATCAACAATCAGAGTCAAAGAAAGCGAATTTTATCACGAAGTTGCTCACGTCCATCCCTTTGATTTTTACAAAAATTTTCGAATGGAGGCGGGTGTTTGATTTTGTACCCAAACCATGCATAATTTTCTAGTCATGAAAACAACCCAAGATATCATCTTACATTGCAAACTATAGTATGGGAAAACTTCCATGTGGTTACTAAGATTTCACCACT
Organism: Capsicum annuum; assembly: GCF_002878395.1. Taxonomy (NCBI): domain Eukaryota; kingdom Viridiplantae; phylum Streptophyta; class Magnoliopsida; order Solanales; family Solanaceae; genus Capsicum; species Capsicum annuum. The sequence goes on along the minus strand of NC_061120.1, from coordinate 38,746,970 downwards.
GAGTGTGAATGTGAATCCCAATCATCGATGCCACAGGTACTCAGACTTCTCTTGCATATATAGTTAGAAACTAAAATCACAAATTAACAAAACAAGAACAAAATCTTCTCTATGAAAGAGCGAGAAGAATCAGAGTGCCCGAATATTACAACCCAAATAAAAAGTAAGAATTATCCAAAAGAGCAGAAAAGTATGCAGAATACCAATAATACATACCTAAATCAAATAAATAAGGAGACACCTCTAACTGACAAGGTAGCAGTGTCCCCACTGTATAAATAATTAAGGATAAAAGAGATAAGGATGCTCCCTAAATCCTCATCAAGGATAGATATCACTCTCGAACCCTCCATCATCACCATCCTCCTCAAGATCTGCTCACTCTACCTAGGCTACATTATTGTTGTCCCCCCAAGAAGTAAGAATCCAGCTTTAGGGTTTTAGAACCTTTCATAGACCCTTCAACCTTTTCCACATCTTGGTGAAGAACTCATCCCACTTTTTCTCCCTAGTGATCATTTATTCATGTACGCTCTGGAGGTCTCAGTGCGATTCTGCGAAAGGGGATTAGGATTTCTCAAGCCGATCAATAGTAGCCTTTTGCTTCATTTGGTCCTCCTTGTACTCATCATAATTATCATATGACACATATGAGTGATGTGTGGTGGAGGTTTCTCCTAGCCCTTGAGGCAAGATAGCCACAAGCTCTTTAATGGTTGCAATATTAACTTTAATCTCTTTATGAGGTCCCATGGTGGTTGGCCTATAAGGATCAAGTTCGCTACATGTTGGCTCTTCCAAGTTGATCTTTATTTTATTGATTTTTCTCAATGTTCCCTCTCCTTAAATAATCAATAGGTAGATAGGGGCATTAGGATACACCCATGTATCACTAGCATACTCTTCTACCCCTGCTTTTTTGCAGAGCTTAGTAATTAGAGAGGGGTAAAAGAAATTTGTACCAGCTTGGTTTTTAAAATAATCTATTTTATTGACCACGAGTTGACCGACATCCAAAGGGATGCTGTCTAAAATACAGGCAACCATTCGAGCACATAATTCTAGGACTGATGTTATGTGGGTGAAAGGGAAGACTCGACTAAAAATAATGTGCAACCATATCCAAGCCTCGTAAGTGAAGTCATTCATGGAGATATTGCTTTTAGTTTTGGTCCACAAGACTTTCTTTCCGAGGCATAGCTATTGTGCCAACCAATTTCTCAATTTACACCCCTTTACTTTAAAGTCACCTATGTCTGCCTACTTGAGCCCTTAAACATCATTGATTTTCTTAGGCCCAACTTTCACCAGCTTTCCCCATATTTTTATAATTATATTAAGTGGGTCTGAGAAAGATACTTCACTGATATTGGTGTAAAATTCATGGACCCATTGTCCATTTGCAACGCATGGATCCGGGGCAAAGAAACTTTACCCTGTAGCTTCAAATTTGTTGTGAAAATCTGGTAGCTTCTCTGGTACATTCTCCAAATAAATTCCTCTTTCCAAAAAAAATTTTCCTTAAAATATCACTATAGTACTGAGTGTAGAACTCAAGTTCCATGAATTCAATATGATCAAACTTATCCACGAGATTGTCTTGAAAGTACTAAACATACATTATATCTTTCAACATCATTTGAATCATGCAAGCTATGCTAGATTGATCATTAAAGTTCATAGGACTAGGTGATGGGGTTGCCTGACTAAAAATTGGAAGTACAAGATTTGTTTAGCTGACATAAACCTATCCTTAGTTACCGCAATCGTAGATCAAAACTGCATCCATGTTACCCCGGCCGCAGATTAGAACCACATCTATGCTACCACATTTATGGTTTATGATCGCGATCACGACACCTGAGGCTGGCTCCGTGTTAGTTCTGCATGTTCAACTTTCTCTCAATTCTAAACTACTAGCATGTTCTTCAATATGGATACAAATGAAGGTTTTGTGAACAATGTATCAGCGTGTGTAAATGTGCCTTTCAAAAGTATATACCACTATTGAAATTTCATTTGAGAAATTTAATGACTAAAATTGTAACATTGGGATCCATTTATAGCCCCTTTAGGCATAGAGGTATCGCTATCTCTATCCTAGAAACCACGATTGCACTATTTAAATTGCTATAGTCGCACATGCACCAGCACTAGTAAAGTCAAAAACTTATTTTTAACCCTCGAAACTCATTTGGACTTTGATTTTTCCAAATAAATTATGTAACCCTACTAAATTTGACATTCCTAATGTGTTGGTGAAGTAAGATTTTCCATCCAAGGTCTTTTAGACAAATTATGGGCCCCACACTCATATTTTTTTACTTTTCCACTTTTTGACCAATAGGTCAAAATAAGCTCAGGTGCATTGGGACTCAAACCAAAGGTATACCTAGCCTAAAATAAATATTCTGAATTTGCTAGCATAGTTAGTATTTGCATCCAAGAATGTCTTACTAAATGTTTTGCTCGATGGCTATTTGGAACCAGCAAAGACATCTAAATAGGGAATGGTTTTAAAATCAAATGAACTACCCGATAACTGAAGTGTTAGTCCCAGGAAGTCATAAATAACTTAGGGAAGCTATGGAGAAGTATTAATGGAAAATATAAGTAGAAATATGAGAAATGACCTGAAGGTTCATTATAGTAGTAGATCTTGTACGAATACTTGCTTCCTCTTCCCGTGGGGATGGCTCTGATACCAAATTAGTTATAAGTATCTCATAGAATTGTGTGCATAGACAAGGCTTATCTATTTATAAGATAGGATAGAGCTTTATATTTTTAGAATAGTGGGCCACGTGTGATATTTTATTTCAAGTTTATCGATATGTCAAGCTATCTAGAGCTTCCTTCTCTTATAAAATAAAGCATAGGACTTTAGTTAGAGATCATCAAATTCTTCACCTAAAAATCTCTCTTGTAAAGTTTCTCTCTATCAATAAAAATATTTGTTGGCTAGGTTCTCGTTCTTGCTTCTTTCTTCCAAAGGGACGGGTACTTCGATCCTTTAGGTCATAGTCGTGGGATAAGGAAACACTTCATCAAGTACACTTGATATGATTGCAATATAGAACTCTAAAGTACTTTCCATGATTAGGAAATAAAATTGGTTTTGTCCACCTCCTTTTTTCATTTTTTCCCTTTTTCATTGTTATTGGACCGCGAAACCTTAATTTTGGATTATTTCAAAAGGGTTCTTTTTCAAACTTGCTTGGGTAAATTTCTGAACCTTATTTCTATCATTATCCATTGATATTATCTAAAAAACAACGTCAAACTTAGATTTTGAACTTGGAATTTTGCAATTTTTCAATGGATTTTCATATTCAAAACACTTAAAGTATAGGGAACATTATTATTTGATAAAATTTTTAGTTTTACACTATTTATTTCAGGATAAATTTTTGAAGCATTTTTTAACTCAAAATGAAAACAGTAAATATGGATATCATTAGACTTCTTTTGATGTGTGGATTACAGTTTTAATAGAATAGATTTGTTTTGAGACTGCATGTTAAGGAAAATCTACTTATTGAAGGGTCCAGAGTCATATTTCAACTTTCGAGGTAGGTTATGACTTAAATTTCTTTAGATCGGGCTAAGTAGTTAACCATTTATGTAAAGTATGCTATGGGTTAGAGATTTTATCATAAGATTCATCTTTTGATATTATTATTTTATTATGTTGTATGTGTGGGGATTATGTGAGCCTTATTATTGACTTAAGAGTTTCGTATTACTGTGATTCCTATGTGGGTGCTGATATTGGTCTTGTTTAACTACTATTTTCCTTTATTATCATTGTGATGCTTATGTGGGAGCTAGTATTAATTTTGTTTGAGTATTAACCATTATTATTAATGTGATGATCGAGTGGGGGCTTGGATTGATATTATTGATGTCTTACATGACTCTTTACTACTGTGTTATCATGCAATAACCTATATCATGATTGAGCTTATTTGTACTATTATTGAGTTTATTCATTGCCAGATATTGATTTGGTTATGAGCATGTCATTTCATTTATCCATATTCATAGAATTGGTACCAATAAGAAACACATATTTTTAAAGAAAATGAGATACTTTATAAAATACCTAAATAAAGGGATGTTCCTCTAAGGTTGATTAATAAGATTATGATAGTATGGGTTTTGAAAACCACCCATGAGTCTTATCCTTGAAGATTATGCTCGGAAGCTCTATACGTGAAACATCCTGGGTTTTTACCCTTAGAAAATTTCTTGGAAATCTATTCTCTGGACCCAATGTGATTCATAGGTGCGAGCCGTATACTGGGTACGAGTGGTGTGGTCCTATCATATGTTGACCGATGTTAATTAGTGATATGGTTTTAGTCACTAGAATGGGTACGACTTAGAGGTCTGAGTCGTAAGGTTTTGGTATGAGTCGTAATAGAGACTCATAGGGTGGGCAGTGTTTGATCCTCTTGGTATTTTATTCTACCAGGGATATGGGTTATAGGTATGGATAGTATGTTGTGGTTATGACTTAGTTAGATGAGTCATATACTAGACAGTATTTGATCCGAGGTTTGAGTCTTGGATATAAGTGGTAGATACAAATTGTATAGGAATGTATGACTCGTATAGGTCAATCGTATCCCAGTGATGGGTTTTTAAGGGATTTAAGTGGGGCTATTTTGGATATTTCCCTACTTATCCTAACTAGGACCCACAACTTCTAATATACTTAGGAGGTTATTTACCCTGTTATTCTATTCATTACCACTTAGAAAATATTCCAAAACACTCCATAATTCTTTCAAAAGCTTTTGGGGCAAAAATGCTAGGGTTTTATCTTCCAGATTTCTTTGGGGCTTGTCTTTGTTATTTCTTTCCATTAATTCGTCGGTATGAGGCATGGTTCTCTTCCCTAATTGTAACTTCAACTAAAGGCATGGTTTATCTAATTGATTTCATGGTTTTACTATTATTTTCATGATCATGATTTTCAACTATTATTAGGGGGTTTTGATATTGAATGCTTGGTTATAGTTTCCTATGATTTTAATTATTCTTTTATATGCATTAATGGTGTTTTTTAAAAATTGGATTGCATTGTAATGGATTAATGGCCTTTGGAATTGGTTATGGTTATATTATCCCTCAAGGTGTTTGATAAAATGCTTATAAAGATATGTTCATTGTATTGACTTCTTTAAGTTGAACTCTTGCGTATTTTAAACTGGATAAAGGATTTATGCATGGTTTAAATGGTTGGAAAAGGCTAAAGGATAAATGATTATGCTTATAGAGAACATGGAATTTTCCCAAGTGGATTTAATATTGTAATTGGAAGATCACCTAAGGTTCCCTTAACCTAAATGGTTTGGCTATGGATATTACTTGCAAGTTGGGGGTGGTATGACAATACCATCAATATTGTCCTTGGTTAATAAATGGTAAATGGATTGTTTGGACATGGTTTTAATTTGGCATTAATGGTGGGGTGTGTATCTAAGCTGTGAAAGGTGGCGGTCCCGGGGGGGACCAAAACCAAAAACTCATATTTTCTGATATGAGGGGTCTTGATGACCATGTGAGTGTATCATATTTTATATTGGGGGATGTACTAGTCATTTCATGGGATATTACTTGGTCATGTAGTTATATGCAGTAGGGCCCCCCTTTCAGCAAGGGAGCAGAACCTATATGGCTCGTGGGTGGTTAGGACGACAAAGCTATATAGCGCAGATAAAGGTTTTAAGTACATGCTAAACCCGATCCCCTTTTACCGGAACTTATATATGTATGGTTGTATGTATTATGGATGGTTTTACTTAGTTTTATGACTGGTATTATTTTATCCATATCCTGAGATTCATGCTAACAATCACTCGCTAACCCCGTCTACTGGCGGTTGTATACCCACGCTATGTAGGAACCAACCATTCTACTCCTATTTAGAATCCAAATTCGGTATCAATATTTTGATTAAAGTGGTGAGCTTTCATTCTTTTGGAAGACATCATTTCATGTTTTAGATTTCTTTTGACATTTTTCTTTTATTTTGGATATTAGTTTTGGCCATGGGTGGGGGCATGTCCCAACTAAATTTGTTTACTCTTTTGGATAGAGTATTTGTGGTACTTTTGCAGGTTGATATGGGTAGGATCGGTATTTGTGTCGACCTTGGCATTGGAATAAGCCAATGGACTGACGTTATTGGACAATATTGTTGGTTGTTCCATCCTACTATATTTTGGGATTAATCATATTATGTTTTGGTATTCCCTTTGGTTTATGCTTTGGTTAGGTATGGTTGGAAGTTTGGTTTGGTACTATTGGACTCGGTTAGGTCGGTCACAGTCGTGACCCTATCCTAGAGTCTTATGAAAACAATAATGGTATCTTATTATCTATTTGAAATTTAGCCCATCTAAGGCTAGATATAGGTGGTTGGGTTAGGTAACAGGGGGAGACCCCCGATACTGGTTGGACTTGGGATGCCCATTATGAAAAGTCCCAAGGTCGGGTTGTGTTAATACGAGGTGATATTGTGATATTACATCCTTATCATATTGTTGCATTGTATCATGTGCATTTCACTTATGTGTTTTTTACCATGTAATATACTCTTTCATTTATATATATATATGTGTGTGTATATATTTGTGTGTATATGTGTGTGTAGTTACTTATATTTTGTTATTATAGTTGTATTATTTATACTGTAAGGAGCTGTACGACTTAAGTCGCCATTGGAAACTTTTCTGTATAAAAGTGAAAGTGTGCTCATAATATATATATTTTAATTTTCTACATTGCTCAATGGGCCTATGATACCTATTTTGTACAAGTGGACCGTACTCACTCCTGCTTTTTGTAACCTTTTGATTCTGATCCTAATTCAAGTTAACTTATGGAGCTTGAGTTCACACTGATTTAAGATTGTTTTAGTATTGGTGAGATCCTCATCTGGAGCACTATTCCAGGCCTCCTCTTATCTCCATGATGTCTTTATTCAGAGATAAGGTTTTATGCATTTTCATACACTTTATCAATTTTAAGGGTACTCTTTACTCGTGACACTAGATTTTCGGATTTGAGTTGTATTTATTTTAGTTTAACATTATATATATAGCATAATTTTATCCTAAAGTCTTGTGTTTGAGTATTATTTATCTTTTCTTCATATTTCATATCTTTTTTGGTATTTGACCTCAGATTCTAGACCATAACAATACTATTCATTTGAAAAATATTTAAACCCTTTTTTTGCAATTTGACTCCATTTGCACCTTTATAAAGCTTGGGAAACACTGTTTTAGGAGAATTTAACCATGCTCATGATTATGTTAAGCCTGGTAATGCATTGGGTGTTCATACCATATGAATATATATGTTCATACACCTATTAATATATTGTGATGATAATGAATGATGAGGTATGGTGGTATGTCTTTCCTTATTTTTGTTTCACTTTATCCCTCCCAGGGTTTGCATCTATTATTGATTTTATTGCATATATATATATATATATATATATATTAATGTTATAATGATGTCTGCAAAGTATGGAGGATATATTGATGTTATGATGATACTCGATAAGTCAGGAGGATATATTGATGATATGATGATGCCCAACAAGTCCGAAGGATATATTGATGTAACGATGATATCAGGTAAGTCTGGAGGATATATTAATGATATGATGATGCCCAAAAATTCCAAAGGATATACTGATGTTATAACAATACCCGGTATGTCCAGAGTATATATTGATGATATGATGATGCCCGACAAGTCTGGAGGATATAATAATGTTACATATGGTATGCATATATATATATATATGTTTATGTGTGGATTTCCTCATTATGATTACATCTATATGTACTTGAGGGTATGATATTATTCTTGGGATGTCAGTTATAGTCCTTTAATGCTAATCACTTGCTAAGCAGCGTAGCTCATGTTAGTGCTAAATAGTGAGAAAAAGTAGAATAGGCCGAACAATTAGTTAAGGCTAGTTGGAAAGTGGAATCTTATGTGGAATTAAGGATTCACCTAGTGGGTAAATTTTGCCTTGAATAAATGGTTTAATCAAGGAATATTTCCTATTAGAATGAGCTATGTGGTAACTAGTTGTCTATTAAATGACTATATTACTTGATGGCTAGAAGTCTAGATGGATAGTTAATGAACCTTGTTTAGATGAAATGTGGTAACCAGGAATTATGGTTGTTACGTGGTTAAAGATGATATAGCTTTAGCATTGGCGATGATTAGCTATATTGATGACTAAGTTATGATGTCGATTAGTTGTTAAATGAGGATTTGTAGATTAATGGTGCTAGATAATTAGAGATGTTAGTTGATAGATAAATAAGTGTTCAAATAATGATTAGTGGCCTTTTGCTAGATGGTGACTAGTGAGATGTGATGATTAGAAATGAGCATTGGTTAAAGCGAGTCTTTGGTGTAGTAGTGAATCTTGAATAGATGTTCCCCTCTTAATTTTAAATTTTTCAACTCAACCTTGCGTATAACAACTCAACACATGTCAAAACACGAAGGAATACAATGATGGCATTACATTAGCAATAGCTACCCTGGCATAGACCTATTTTACATCCATCAAATAATCTAGCAACTTAGAATCATAATCCATGTGCATTCACAGTTAAAGAAATCCCATTCTCCCCTCATATGTATCAATCTATTCCTGGATATATCAACTAACTCTCTCTCACAAATAAGTATCATCGGTGTGTATAGAATGCCATATGCTTGCCCTTATGATCTTTCCCTAAGTTATCAGATAGTTGTGGTAAGATCATTATAGGACTTTATTTGGCTTGTAATGTAGAACAAGGGCTGATCGGATATCCTTTTTGGGATTTTCTTAGTGACTAAGCCTCCCGGATACTAGATTTTCTTGGGGTTCACACATTTTCCACTTTTTTCATTAATTTCCTCCTTTGCGTCTTTTTTTTCTTTTAAGCATATTCTAATTTGGCCAGGCTTGGCTTTTTCTAGTTCTTATTTTTATAATTCTTTTTTTGTACTTTGCATTTTTCTTACCTTGCTCTTCATCAAACTTGCCCATGATTCAACTTTTTTTCTTACATCCTGACAGTGCACACGTAAGTGTACGTGGTCTTATCAAGTAATATAGTGACTTCAAGGAAGCCCAAGTATCGATCTCTCAGGGACTTACGTTCTCCACCTATCTAATTCTAGTTTAACTAATTGAGAAAAAATAAACGAGGAGAGATTTTGTAATTTTACAAATTAAAAATAAAATAAATAATGCGTAAAAATAAAAAACTTGGGACAATCAATGGAAGAAAACCCAGGGTTGAGGCATTTCGAACAATCATACAAATCTCTATTCCTATTGCAGTTTAGTTGGTTATCGATTTGTTGATTCGCAAGGTTTATTCTACGATTTTAGTCTCTCGGCCTCAAATCTTCTATCGAGTAAACATTGTACCTACTACTCCCACAGAGATACAAAAATTCTTCTAGATTCGTGAAGTTGTCTTCTTGAAAGTGAACCAAGAAAGGCTTCTAATGGTAGTAATCATTAAAATAGTAGGCTCAATAAATTAAGAACAACCCAATTGATAATCCAAAATTAAACTACAATAAAGAATATTAAAAAGTATTCATGTTCTTGGTCTCAACCTCGGAAAAAGAGTTTTACCCTTTATTGGAAATATTCATCATCCAATCCCTTGGAATAATGATACAAACCATAAAAAAATGAAATTAAAGATTGACAAAACCTAAAAATAAGTTGTGGTATCCTCCAATGATGTTCCAAGTTGATCTAGGGTTTCCAAGAGGTCCCAAGATGACCAAAATGGAGTTTGGGACATTATATTTATAGTATACAAGTCATAAACCTATTTGAATTGGCTTTCCATGATATTTTACTTCAGCTGGGAAAAATTGTCCCGATTTTGGGCATCGGCGCGACGCGGAGACATGCAAATTCACAATTGTTAAAAATCTGTCAAATTACAGTAGCTGTTCGCGATTTCAATGCGTCGCGGGGCCTCCTTAAACTCCTTATGCTACACATTCAATATTTACATAAACTTGGGCCTCTTATGAATCCAGTGATATTTTGAAAATCTCCATTGGCCACCTGTACAGTCTACACTCGCCCAATAATTTTCAGGGGTCCAACTTGCATCCAACTTGCGTCTTGTGCTTTTGTTGAGCATTCCGAGCCTTGTTGAGTTGGTTCCACTTTATTTGAAGCTTGTATATCCTTAATATATAATAATAATCCATGCACAAATCATCCTAAATAAATAAACACATCAATTAAGAGCTCAAAACAACACAACATCCTCACCGATGAACTAGAAACACGAGCTAAGCATAGGCTAAATTCATATTGAGCTTTAACTCATTGTTTTCACTCTTTTATTGATCCAATTGACAATTGAACATTATAACTAAGTTTTTTAGCATATAAATACTTAATAAAAACCTTTGTAACTCATTAAAACACATTAGAACTCAACACAAATAGACTAGAAAAACACCTAGCTCAAGCTAGTTACACTAGTTTTCTCGGTTGAACTCTAAATGGTTGAATTGAATCAAAACTTGTGTGGAAACAACATTAAACATTGTAAACACATACTTGGACACATAATTTCTCATTTATATCATTATTAACACATATATCATAATAATCATCCTACAAAAAGGCTAAATAAGATAGAATAGTAGCGCTAGAATGCATAAATTCACCCAACATCACCACCCCACACTTAAAGCCTTGTTCGTCCTAGAACAATTATTAACTATAAACCCCATGAGCTGAAGAGACTCCACACTTATACTACATACAAGACACTCAAGCTAGCACTACAATGACTACATGAATGCAAGTTTACAACGCTAAGCATGTTATACACAATTCAAAGCTCAAGAATCCTACTTCCAAAACATCCTAGCCTCAAGAATGGACTCCACAAGTAGAAAACTTATGCACATAATTCAGTTAAAGACATCTTACACAAATCTCCCATATTCATCAAACATATGCCCCTCACAACAAGAGAGTTACCCACAATAACTCAAAATAATGCAATTTATAATGTAATGGGTACAAGAATCAAAATACGCTCACTCTCACAAAGAACTCACAAGTTACACATAATGAACCATAGGATTTCCCTTAGTGTAGTGTTCCACTAATAGTCGAATGTAAAGCTTAGGATCAATTAGGACTTTTCTGGGTTGTAATGTAGGCTAAGGGACAGGTAGGAACTATTTTGGCCTAGAATAGTGACTGGCCTCTCTAAGCACTTTAATACACTACATTACACATTTAAAACCAATCAACAACCACCAAATTATATCACTTTTGTTAACCCATATCTTTTATTTTCGCCCCATCTCTTTTAAGCATTTTCACAAACACTTGGTGGACACATAGTTTACTACCACAAGAATCAATTTTTCTCTTTTTTTCACAATCATGGCAATATTTTTAGAATAAATTATATTACAACCATCCACCACACATCAATCATACACCAATAACTATTACCTTAGGGCATCAATTTCACCTTTTTCTTCTTCAATTTCTCAAACTCCTTTCTCAAATTTATTTTTTTTTCAATTAAAGCACTTAGAATCTTTTTGGATCAAATTATGGTCTATCAAAGAAGGGATTAGTCTACTTATGTGGTTACTGAAGAAAATAATCTAAAGGCTCAATAGGGGGGGGGGGGTTAATTAGGATAATGCATAAAGGTTGGTAAAAAGAAGGTATAAAACAAGGCTATCAAAGAAATGCCTAAATCATCTCCTAAACCCAGATTCTTTATTTCGCTACACACACACACCGAGCAAGTTCTAGACATCACACGAAACAAGGAATATACAAAATATCTCACAGGCGCATGGCACATGCTGAACTCAATAGGATCATCATAGACTCTTAACCAAACAATAACATAAATTCAAAATTAAGCCAAAAACTGGAGTCACAAACTTGAACCTAAGAGTCTCAAAAATAGTAATTAACACAATCAACATGCTTTTACCAAACAAAACACTTGCACTATGTAATCAAAAAATAGAACCAACAAGAATATCTAACTTATTCCTAACCTAATTTTTTTTGGTAAATTGTGTCAAAATTTGAGAATTTTCCCACCCCACACTTAAAAATCTACTTTGTCCCCACAGTGAATTTTAAAAGTAAGAAATAGAAATACTCCCTGAGGCCTCTAGGACTAGCTAGTAGCATCTTCACATAAAGTGGGGATCTATGGAACCCCATACTCCATATTTGCCATGCTTCAAGCTTAATTTTATGGTACTCAGACTTCCCATTAACCTGTGACTCAACCAAAAACAAAAAAATACGTAAAATAAAAACTAAAAATTGAAAATAAAACCTACTTACCTTGGGTTACCTCCAAAGAACTGCCTAGTTTAGTGTCGTGGCATGACCCAATCAACTTTTTTCCTCCACCTTGAGGATATGAATTTCACCTCCAACATTACATCCATCTTTTTGCCTCAATCATATGGAGGTGGTATAGAGATTAATGAATCGAGTATTGGATGATGCATGATAAACTACTTGGCCTTGAGGTGACGTGTATTTTTATATTGCTTATCTGGTGTAAAATCAAGAATATAATATTCTTGATACTTATCTTCACACTCTTCCACTATTTTAAGTGATTACACAGACAAAATATCATCTAAACATAATATTGGAAAGTGCTTGGAGTGTGGCCCAACAAATCCTACTTCAAAATTTATACTATTCTCAACACTCTCACTCTTATTCACCTTCTCAATTTTAGTCTCACGATCAAGATGACAATTGAGTGGCTGTGATTCTTGTGTTTGTTCCACAAGTTGGCTAATGTCCTTCTCATAGTCTTCTTTCCTTAGCCCCTGTATACATGGTGGCAGTGGTAACTCCTTAAGACATTCAATAATTTCAGTTTTTGAGTACTCAGGCTTCCTCGAATTATCAATAACTTTCTCTACAATCTGTTGGATATACTCTTGATCTATATCTTCCCAATGGTTATTCAGATCTACGAACAACTGTGTTTGAGACACTAAAAATTGTTTAAACATCTCTTCCAAATGGCTCATTTGAGTTGTGGCCTGTATGTTTAGTTGTTGTTGCTAAAACTACTGTTGGTCGGTTTGTGATTGAATTTATGACTGAGTCAACCCCGTTCGATTGCAGTAGTTTTTATAATTTTGCAATTGATCATAAACCAAAAAATATTACTGAATCGAGATTTCTAGCACACATATCTTCTAAATGATCACTTTGACCATAAGGCAAACACCAACTTGCATTAGGACAATAAGCCTCATGTTGTGGTTCCCCACAAAGACAACAAGAATTTGTATCACTCGAAAACCATCTATCCCTGGCTGACATCTCAAGAAGAATGTGAGAAATAAATTAGAAATAAAGGATAATAAAAAGAAACTAAACAAAAACTATGTACAAGTTAATATAGAAAAACTAAAAATAAGATAAGTTTCCTAATAACAAGTCCTTGGCAACGGAGCCAAAAATTTGACAGCGCCCAAGCACACACACAAGTATACGTGGTATTATCGAGTAATATAGTGGCATCAAGGAAGCCCAAGTATCGATCTCTCAGGGACCTACGTTGGCCGCCTATCTAATTCTAGTTTAACTAATTGAGAAAAAGTAAACAAGGAGAGAGTTTGTAATTTTGCAAATTAAAAATAAACTAAATTATGCATAAAAATAAAATACTTGGGACAATCAATTGAAAAAAACCCAGGGTTGAGGCCTTTCAAAAAATCATACAAATCTCTATTCCTATCGCAGTTTAGTTGGTTATCGAATTGTTGATTCGCAAGGTTTATGCTAAGATTTTAATCTCCCGACCTCAAATCTTCTATCTTGTAAACATTGTACCTACAACTCCCGTAGAGATACAAAAATTCTTCTAGATTCATGAAGTTTTCTTCTTGCAAGTGAACCAAGAAACACTTCTAGGTATATCCCTATCCTAGATACTAATTCAAATCCCTTATTTTATAAAAGAATAAGAACCTTGCTCCCCAAATTCTTTGTTCTATCATATGATTATCCTCCCGAATTCACATAGAAATATAGATTTATTCTAATGGTACCTAATCATTAAAATAGTAGGCTCAAGAAATTAAGAACAACCCAATTGATAATCCAAAATTAAACTACAATAAAGAATATTAAAAAGTATACATGTTCTTGGCCTCAACCCCGGAAAGAGGGTTGTAGCCTTTAATGGAAATATTCATCATCCAATCCCTTGGAATGATGATAAAAACAATGAAAAAACTAAATTAAAGAATTAAAAAACCTAAAAATAAGTTTTGGTATCCTCCAATGATGTTCCAAGATGATCTAGGGTTTCCATGAGGCCCCAATATGATCAAAATGAAGTTTGGGACATTATATTTATAGTATACAAGTCATAAACTGACTTGGATTGGGTTTCCATGCTATTTTACTTTATCAGGATAGAATTATCCCCCATTTGGGCATCGGCGCGATGCAGTGACATGCAAATTCACAATTGTCAAAAATCTGTCAAATTCCAGTAGCTGTTCGCAAATTCAACGCATCGCGGGGCCTCCTTAAACTCCAAATTAAGCTACACGCGCCATATTTCCATAATATTGGGCCTATTCTAAATCCATTGGAATTTTGAAATACTCCATTGGCCACCTATATAGTCTACACTCTCCCAATAATTTTCAGGGGTCCAACTTTCATCCAACTTTCCTCTTGTGCTTTTGTTGAGCATTCCGAGCCTTATTGAGATGTTTCCACTTGATTTGAAGCTTGTATATCCTTAATATATCATCATAATCCATGTACCAAGCATCCTAATTAATTAAAAACATCAATTAAGAGCTCAAAACAGCACAACATCCTCACCGATGAACTAGAAACACGAGCTAAGCATAGGCTAAATTCATATTGAGCTTTAATTCATTGTTTTCACTCTTTTCTTGATCCAATTGACCCTTCAACATTATAAATAAGTTTTTTCACATATAAAAATGTAACAAAAACCTTAGTAACTCATTAAAACACATTAGAACTCAACACAAATAGACTAAAGAAACACCTAGCTCAAGCTAGCCTCACTAGTTTTCTCGATTGAACTCTAAATGATCGAATTAAATCAAAAATTTTTTAGAAACACCATTAAACATTGTAAAAACATACTTGGACACATAATTGCTCATTTATATCATTATTAACACATATAGCATAATAATCATCCTAAAAAAAGGCTAAATTAGATAGAATAGTAGCGCTAGAATGAATAAATTCACCCAACATCACATCCCCTTTATTCATACATATTTTACTCTCACACTCTTTATAATAGCCACCCTCAACTTAGGATTTTTGCCTGACTTAAGGTGCTTAGTATCCATAGGAGGACCAGGGTCAAAACAAATTTATTTTAAGGTGAAAGGGAAGGTGATAGATGTAACAAGAAAATTTGGTTCCATTAAAGCTCAAATATTTAGATCAAAGGGATTTGTTCATTTGGTTCAGGCATTTTAGGCTTAAGTGTACTTATACAAAAATGGCCTATGATCACCTCATACATAACCATCCTAGACTTTGGTAAAAACAACCGGGCAAGTTCTAGATTCCAACACGGCCGGGAATTGCATAAACTTTACGCACACTTGAACAGGGCTGCATTACTAAGTACCAGATATCCAACTTTGTACTTGTTTTATCCCTAAATATACTATTCCTAATCCTAATGCCATTATCAGATACTCAACAGTTCCAACACAATATACAAATCACATAATTATTTAAACAAAATTTTGAGGGAGCTCAACTTTTTCAACTCTTTAGCACAGTTAACACTACTTTTCACAAGATAAGTTCAAAAATACACAATCATCAGTAGTGTTTAATCAATCACAAAAAGAAATCAATTTTTTTAAGGACAACCCAAAATTTCAAAAATCCATAAAAATCACTATCCAACTCAAAAACATCTTCTGCCATAGGCGCACTGATCTACTCCCTATTCAACTGCCTGCCTCAAACCTGCAAGTCATAACAGACTTTCAGTTTTAGCTACATTTGAAAATTTTCAAATTATTCCTAAATTTTTGGTACCCCACCCCCAAATTAAGAATATTGCACTGTCCTCAGTGCTATAAAAAAGAAAGTAGGGATCAAAATCATACCTAGGCAGCTCAAGGGGTCGTAGCATCAATATCAACATATGGGCCCTCAGGTCGGGTCCTACTGTCCTAAGAAACTATCCCAAATAGGACTAGATAATCAACAGGAAGGGGGTACAATATCAACTACCTCAGTATCCAAAACTGGAGCACCCAAACTACCAGCTCCCATAGACATCTCTTGGACCCGTGTCTGCCAGTCCTGCCTATCCTGGGTGCTATCCTGTTTGGCCTTTTTCTTTGCATCTTTAAAATCTTTTCTCTTTCTCTTCTTCTGTCTTTTTTATTCCTCGATCCGCTCATCCTGCTCATCTTCTAGTACCACCTCCACTATGGGAATCACAATCTCTATAATAGGATTACCAACTATCGACCTCTCAGATAACTTAGCTACTATTACCTTTATTTTAGAAATCTTAGCTAAATATCAGCAATATTAGGCGCCTGCCCACTACCTATCTGTCGAGTGATACTCGACTCAAATTTATATTGGTTCCTTTGCACGTGCCTAAATTGTATCTCCAATTGCCATTTTATCCAACTTTGTACTCCACCTTTTATATTGTTAACCTTGGCAGTGTTTGTAGCCAACTGAGTTACCAACTCTGTCCATGTAGCTTGAGAAATCATCATCACAATGGGAGGCATAAATTATGGCCTAGGTGGCACAGACTGGACTGAAGGTGGGGGCACTCAAAGTACCCACTGCATTTGTAGGTGTAGGCTCAGTCTATACACTTGCCTTAATGGCCTCAGTAGTGGCAGTAGCATCAGTCGTATCATCTTGAGGGAAGTCTCTCTCGATAGCATTTGTTGCCTGCTTTATAGGCCTGGCCAATTAGTCCAATATCAAAAGTACGATGGGCCTCTCTCATGATATCAATACCCAAAATCTATAATACCCCTACAGATAAACATATCTACGTGATCATGCAGGGGTATACGAGTGATGCCTTCTGCTCTTCCACAACCTTATCTCTCAATTCTAAGGATAAAAACTCACCAATATCAAAGTCATATCCGAAATGTAAACCATTCTATCATTGCAGCCCAGAATGGGCTTAACACATCATCCCCTGTAGTTGGACATAGCCTGTGATGGGCTATGGTCCACCAAGCCTTTTCCTTAAATTTGAGGGTACCTTTCTTTATCTACTGCAACTACCTAATACCACCAAAAACCCAAGTGGCTTGTCCACCAAGTACAGTTATCCTTTCAACTATCCATCGGAACATCACCATTTTGTCCTAGGTACCTAAAGTCCTATTGGTGATCTTCTGTATTTTTGCAATTCTATAGTCCTATTGGTGATCTTCTGTATTTCTTCTATGTTTTCTAGGACCTGATATGTCAGTCCATACATAAATCTTCCTATCATTCGGGTGATATATCAACCCAAACTCCGCGAATCATCAGGGAAGAAATAGGGTAACCTCTCTTCCATAATATGCCCTGTGGGTACTACCTCATTAACTTGTCTTGATAGGAAGAATAGAACTCGCAGACCAATACCTCACTATACTGTCCTGGATTTCTCATCATCTAATCAAAACTATACTATCAAAAATATTCTGCAAATTTGGGCACTTTCTCCATACCCATAGCAGTCATATTTCTCTCCTCATATAAGACTCTCTTAATCTTTCCACTTGGTATATGAGACAACCCTGTGTTAAACGTCTCTTGTATGTTGGGGTAACCCCATCATTCTACAATAGGCACTAGAGCAGGGGCTAGTGCTATTGGGGAATTCTCTACCTTTGGACTATGGTTTTTCTCTATAGTGTCCTCAGCTGAACTAGACTCAGCCTTATCATTATCATCGTTACTTGGTACTGGTGTATGTGGAGGGGAGAAAGTCATAGTCTTTCTTCTTGGTCCTTTTGGTTATAGAGTATCAGAATCTTGGGGAACAACTTTCTTCCCCTTAGTTTTAGCTGTTACTTTTGCCTTTTGTGGAGTTTTCTAGAAAGATGTCCTAGTATACTCTTCTCTGCTACTTTTAGTCTAGCTTAGGGATGTACTGGTTTTTTCACTTTCTACTGGCTTTTGTTTATGTCCTTTCTTTGTCATAGTTTTGGATAAAGACGCATTCTTTGGAGGCATTTTTCCTGTATATATACTAAAGTTAGTAACTAAGAAAAGAAAAAGAAAATCAAAAATTCAAGCTTAAAGTTCAATGTGCCTTGATTTCAGTTGGTTACGAGTGGTGGGTATTAGTCGTATCCACTAGGTATGACTCGTATACACAAGTCGTAAAATAGATAGTACATGATCATTGTTTACTGGCCAGCTTACGACTCCTCCTCACCAGTCGTACTAGCTAGTTATGACTTGTGACCAACAGTCGTAAGCTAGTAAGAAACTTTTATTAAATTTATTTTCTTTCGAGGTGGGTACGATATACATGTACGAGTCATAAGGTCTGGATACGAATCGTAAGGTTGAGTAGTATCTATTCCAGAACTTTGAACTTGTCAGATTTTCATGTTATCACTATGTACAAGTCTCATTATGACATTATGACATGTTAGTCTTTTTCAGCACTAAACAATTCCTATAAGAGTCATACTCAAACTACCAACTCGTATCCTTCTGACACTTCAATTCCTGAATAGTAGCTTGGATTCTGTTATGCTTATGACTTCAGCATACGACTCATACCATGGATTACGACTAGGATACGTGAATCGTATCTTCTTCATACTTGGTTTCTTGATTTGGATTTTGAATATGTTCCTCATATGATTCAGCATACCAGTCGTATTGAATGATTACAACTAGAGGGTAGACTTATATACTGATCGGAGTTGGTCCTTTTCAGGTCTTTTTCTCCTTTTTTTGCTCAGATTATGTTTTAAACCTGTTTTACCCATAATTCACACCAAAGTGCATCATATCTAACAAAACACCCTAAGTTTATGCATAAATTTAAAGTTTTAAGCATCGAAAGTATCGTGTTTCCATGCCACATTAACCTCGAGTGCTATGTGATTTGGGGACTAGCATCAATATGATTCCCTTGGCTGTATTCAAACAGTTAGTATTGGGAACTCCCAAACCAACCACCATGAGGCTAGTGATGGCTGATAGAATAGTAAAGAAGCCTGTTGGTACCCTTTGTGAGAATCCCCTTAGACTTGGCCAATGACATTGCTTGCAAGCTATAGTCAGTATGATGATACCACTTTATAATGCCTTGATAATTGACTCTTGGAATTGATGGTTTGGTTATAAGCTAAATTTTTAAAATGGGAAATAATAGTGGGTTGTAATAGCTAACCGAGAAGGTGTGAGTCCGATGGACAAAATTGGAAACTCATGTTTGCCAACGTAGGGGGTGGTCATGGTGACCATATGCTTGTAGGGTACAGGGAATCCCCCAAGTCTATACTCGTATATACGTATCATGGAGAGTGAATGACATGACCTAAAAATGGGTCGTCGTATGGGCACCTCAAGCTCAAATGAATTGGTGGTCACTTATAACCCATCACATCAATCACATGGGTCAGGTGAATCCCGACCATATAATTAGATAGCAAAAAAATACTACAAGTCATAACTTAAATAATTTCAATCATTTCATAAATATCAACATACTAGCCAATATACCCAAGTCCATAGTCATCCACAATGCCTCTATACAAACCGAAATTTAGAAATGTAAATGTCAGGAAAAGCCCCAGACAATAGCCAAACCAAGTCAAATTACTAAGTCTAAAGATAGGGGACCAATAAGGAATGTGTTCCGAAATAAGAAAGCTCACCACTCTGTAGTCAATACATGAACCTCTTCGATTACCTAATCACTGTGCAGGAAGAGAAGATGATGCTCTGGACCCTATATCGTGTGGGGACATAGCGTTCGAAGATGGTTAGTGGTTGGAACGCTAGCATATAACTCAAGAATAAGGATAAAATAACATCATCATTCAATAACAATTCAATATATATTATATTCAATCACACTCATAACCTTATCCATACATATAGGAATATCACATGCTAACCAAGGAGACAAATCTTATCAACACTTAGGAAGCACTCATTCATCATGCATGCAATAGAGGACTCCAACCTTCTACACTCATAGATTCAAGCATTTCTTATTAGTCATAGGACTTCAACCATATTCATTTATCATCAAGTAAGGTATTCTAAACACATACACATCTATTTAAGTGAGTGACTCTAACCACTCATACACATTCATTTAAGCAAGGGACTCTAACTACATGCTCACATATTAGGCAAGGGACTCTAACCTTATGCCACATTAGATAAGGGACCCTAACCCCAAGCCAATTCATTTGGAGAAGCACTTAAACCTCATGAGTTCTGATTATGTAAGGGACTTTAACCACAAGCGATTCCATTAGGCAAGGGACTTTAAACTCAAGACATAACGACTCTAATTAGTTAACATTGGGACTCTAAACTTTTGTCCATGCATCCACATACATTCAATTCTACATATTAGGACTTTAACCCATTTATACAATTCAACACTATACATGACCACATGGTCTTCATGGGAGCCTTCATCACT
The DNA here is from genome assembly GCF_002878395.1 of Capsicum annuum. Taxonomy (NCBI): domain Eukaryota; kingdom Viridiplantae; phylum Streptophyta; class Magnoliopsida; order Solanales; family Solanaceae; genus Capsicum; species Capsicum annuum. The sequence goes on along the minus strand of NC_061120.1, from coordinate 38,726,184 downwards.
CAACCATTTCAATAGGACAATGCCTTAATACAACTAATAATACAATTAAAATTATGTTCCTTAAGGCCCTTACAAGCCATGCACACTTCATTAGCAATTCTATACCATAATTTAGTTCAACACACAATTCAAGTTTATTTTCATGTTTGGGACATTAACCCCCTTCTCATTCATCAAGCCATCAAGGTGATCAATTACATAATACATGGATCATTTTACCTTCACAATATCATTTATCAAGCATTCTTACATATTGGACCATTTCCCTAGTTTAAAGCATCATCGTCATGTAACTTGACATCTCACTTAGACATTTTCACAAACACCTTGTATACGTACCTTTACTAAGGACAATTTCATGGTAAAAACCATCAAGAATAGGGTTACGCAAGTCCCACATATTAGAACACATATAATAGGCATTCACAACTGAAAACTACCATCAATAACATGTATAAACATAAGTCTAAGAAAGAATCATCATTATTCATTAATAAGCAACAAAACCCTTTTCATTTGATTTCAAAACCACCATGTACACTTACTAAGCCAAGTGTGAAATACATGGGTTTAGAGTTAGTTATGAATGGGAAGAGGTACATGCCTTAAACAAGACAAATCACTAAGAATATTGACTCCCCTTTGCCTCTTGAAGTCCACTCTTGAAACCCTAGCCTCCAATTCTTCAAAAAAGAGTTTGAGAAAGTATTTAGGGTGTTTGATCCATCAAAATGGATGCTTAGGAGGCTACACACACTTATATAATGTTAGAGTTTAGGGTTTTAGACATGTGAAATGACCACAAGACCCTTAGTTAAAAGCTAAAATTTTTGTGCAGCGGTACGAATCACCATACGACTTACTTAAGTAGTCATACCCTAGGATACGAGTGGTACCTTCACTCGTACCCTAGACTTCTCCTAGGTCACACAAACTATTAAGGATATGTACATACACCCATGAGTTATATCCAAAGGGTACAACTCACCCTTAACTCGTATGTTCCACTCGTAAAAAAATTAGTACATTCCAAGCTAAGACCTCACCCCATATGACTCATCTAGGTACAACTCATACCTTTAGGTACGATTGAGGGGAGGGTCACTCATACCTAAGATAGTGAGTGTCCCTCACCACATTGCCTAGGATACGAGAGAGGAGGATAAGAAGGATCCAGCTCATATCAAGGGGTATGACTTAAGCCCCTAGTCATACCACCCTAGTGACACCAAGAGATGAATTTTTTCAATGGTTCTAAGTCTAGATGTTTTAATTCTCCCCCACTTGGATCATTCGTCCTCAAATAAGGGGTAAGGCAAGCAATAAAAAAAGACAACACATTATCACATATCAAAATGTCCTTTAAACAAGTTAGAACAAGTGTACAACAGGGATATAACACACATCTTGCTCATTATCGACCAATTATTCACGTCATCATCTTTGGGACTCAAACCCATTATTTATCAAGACACTTGTTCATTTAAAAGCTTAGGGACTTAAATCCTTTCTTATCAACACTTACTCATTTCACAGCTTAGGGACTTTAACCCATCAACTAATCAAGGATACTTACTCAACTCAAGGATTAGGGACTCAAACCCATCATCTACTAACGACATAAATCAACTCAAGATATTAGGGACATAAACCCATTACAATAAAAACACATAATTTTAAAACATTAGGGACTTGGACCCATGATCTAACATGACACAAATCACTCAACACATTAGGGGCTTTAACCCATTGTGTGTCAAAGACATAAATTAAAGCAAGGAGATCAATACATACCTCCATCCTAAGTTTCTGGAACGAGAAAAAAAAATGGATACTTGGACTTTATATCCTCTTCTTCTTCCAAAGTAGCTTCCACAAACTTTTGGTTCCTCCATAGAACCTTTACCGAAGCCAACTCTATCATTTGCGACCGGTGAACTTGCCGATCCAAGATCCTCATCGGGAACTCCTCATAAGAAAAAGAGTCAGAAATATCAACATCCCTCAAGGAAACAACCAATGAAGGATCACCCACACATTTCTGCAAAATAGAGACATGGAAAACAAAGTGAATGGAGTTCATACTAGAAGGCAACTCTAAATCATAGGCAACATTGCAAACCCTCTTCATAATTAAGTAGGGACCAACATACCGGGGACTAAGCTTCCCCTTTTTACAAAACTGCATCACTTCCTTCATAGGAGACACTTTCAAGAATATCTAGTCACCAACACTAAACTCTAAGTGTAACACCCTAATTTGCTGAACCGGAATACTATATGGTGCTTATGACCATGAAGGATCACAAGCTAACCCATGACTGATATCTGTACCTGTACACTGCATAATATGAAATAATAATGCGGAAACATGCACTAAAAGTCCATAAGGTTTAATAGTGAACCTAATATGAAAGATATAATATTTGTGTGGGGTAATAGAATACCCAAAACAAAACTAAAAATACTAAAGTCTGAAACATGATAGTCTAGAAAGCCTCTAATTGACTGAACTGTCTGAGTAAGGAGCTGATGGGACATGTCCCCAACTAACTCAAACTAATAAACTAATTAATGATATAATAGGGAATAATTATTTCCTCAAATGATGAGGAATAATTTCTAAATCTGACGGCTGAAACTGGAATCTACTGTTGATCTGGAGCTCGTGTCTCTGAACCTATGGTATAAGACACCATATCACAAATGTGTCAGTACTTCGAATGCACTGGTATGCATGTGAGGTAGGCTCAATGCATGGGGTTCATATGCATGAACAATGATAACAACTGACTAACTATCATGAGCATGAGAATACATGCATGAAACATAACAACTGATACTAATACTATGATAACATGATTACTAAATCTGAATATAACTGATAACATGAGTGACCGTATCTGACAGTCCTGTATTTGATAGAACTATCTAAGTTCCATATTGTATCTGAGTTAACTATATCTAACAGTCCTAATTCTATAACATAAAACTGTAGGAAATAGTTATCTAACCGACATGTCCCTGATACACCATTATGGTTGAGTTGGGGTCCAATCTGTAACCCTAATTAAAAGGGTATCAATACTGCGCCACTGGTAAGGACAAGCAGTGGGCGACCCTCATTTGATAGTGTCCCTTGTACAAGAATGGTGGGGCCCTTATCTGACTGTGTTTATCTATCACATTAACCCTCATCGGCAGTATTTATATCTCAACCTATGCTAGCTACATAGTTCTGGAATGGAAGGATAACAGCTAAGGATCACAACCTTATTTGATAGTGTGTGTCCCCATCCTCGAGTTAACTCAGAGCTAATTTCTACTCCCATCTAAATAGAAACTGAACATGATTTACTAAATTGAACATGGACTGAGTTACTGAATTTCATTGACTGATGAAATACTATTGATGTCTGACAATTGACTGAGTTCATGAGATCATGGAGATTTCCTGAGTCATAAGACTGTCTGAAGTCTAAGATCATGGCTTAACTGAGAGTATCGTAAAAACATGACATGGATCTAAGCACACAACTAATAATTTGGGTACAAGTACCCTCAGGACTCGATGAAAGGTAACTGACCAAGCATAACTTACTTGAACATATAATTAACATCAAAATCCATAATATATTTATAGAAGCATTCCATCAAAACATGTGATAGGCATGTGTACATACATAAGGATTTCATGATATCATACTAGATGGACATTGTTCCTTCATCTAGGCATTTAATCAAACACATCGTAGGCATAGCACATGTAGACAACATTATTCAACAATTAATCATCATGATCCATCTCTAATTTCATCATCGTTGGGTTTATTCATAGGTTTACATGAATATACATCTATACAAATCAATTCCACATAAAATTGATCACCCAACATGGATTTAAATTCAATAGATCATTCTCAACATAAACAAAACTAACCTAACATGAAATTCATAAAGAAATCCATAAACTTAAATTTAGAAAAGAGTCTCTTGGTCTTCATGGATGAAAGGAGTCTATGAATGAACACTACACATACCTTAGTTTGTGGTTTCATGAATATTAACGGTGAAACTTTCTTGAAATTGATCTTTTATGAAAACCCTAGCTTCGTTCTTGAGAGAAATTTGAGAGAAGAGAGTGAATTTTGGGTGAATAGTGGCTAAATCATGTGGTATTGGTTTTAAATAGGATTAGGAAATTGACCCTTTTAACCCTGGACGTGATTTAATTTCATTAAAATATTCCTAAACTGGGCCTCTGGTGCGACGCAGTGTTATCACGCCGTGTCATTGGAAATTGACAATTGAAAAATTGAGAGATGGCACGATGCAGATCCATCGAGTTACCCCTTCCTTTGTGACCTGGAAATTTGGCGCGATGAGGAGGAAATCGTGCTAAGACACTAGAAAAGGACAATTCTGAATTTGAGTGCGCGCGATACGCCATAATCGCAGACACCTATTGGAAATTTTCAAATACCATTTCCTCTTGTGGCGCAGCACGCCACTGACTAATATGATGCTGTTTTACAGTGGGAACTTGAAATAGTCATAATTTCTTACTCGGTTATCGGGTTTAAGCGAATCTTATATCAATGGAAAGCTTATTGAATTTTTTACATGACAAAAAGTAAAAATCTTGAAAATTCCTTATGGAATAATTATCCTTCACTTTAGAAGATAATAATAGGCATTCTTAAGATGAATTTGCTTGAAATCTTTGGGGTATTACAATATCTCCCCCTTGAGAACATTCATCCTCGAATGAGACTGACTGAGAGGGGAAATAATAAGCTGAACATGAACGGAACATGAATAACTGGAACATGATCTTATGACTGAGAAGCTGAACATAACATACTGAACATGCATATCTAATGCATGTATAACTGATTCATGAATACATGACTTAATATGTAATGGTACTTGATACCAAGTTTATACTGGGAACATTAACATGAAACTGAATACCAAGTTTGTGATGCATACTGATCATGAAACTGAGTAAGCTTAAGGAGAACTATTACCTTGAGCTTGATCTGAGTTGACGTAGAAGAGGTGAGGATACTTGGTACGCATGTCTGCTTCTGCTTCCCGAGCATCTCCTTCGATACACTGATTTTACCAAAGAAGTTTAACTAGAGGGACTTCTTTGTTCCTCAATCTATAAGTCTGATAGTCTAAGATTTTGACTGGAATCTCTTCATAAGAGAGAGCATTCTAAACATCAATGCTCTAAATAGGGACTATGACTGGTGGTTCAACTATACACTTCTTGAGCAAAGAGACATAGAAAACTAGATGAACTGAGGCTAGATCTGAAGGCAATTCAAGCTCATAAACTATCTTGTCGAAATGACCGAGAATCTTGAAGGAACCAACATATCGAGGACTGAGCTTGCCCTTCTTGTCGAATCTCTTCACTCCCTTCATAGGAGAGATATTTAGATAGACATGATCACTAACCTTAAACTTGAGATCTTTTCAATGAACATCTACATAAGACTTCTGTCGGCTCTAAGCAGCCCGGAGTCTTTCTATTATTAACTGGACTTTTTCTACGGTGTCGAATACTAAGTCAGGACCTATGACTGAGGCCTCACTAACTGCGAACCAACCAATTAGAGATCTACATCTCCTACCATAGAGAGATTCGAATGGAGCCATTAGAATACTAGAATGATAGCTATTATTGTGTACATATTCAATCAAAGGCAAGTGGTCATCCCAACTTCCCTTTAAATTGATTGCACACGCCCTTAGCATATCTTTCAATATCTGAATAATCCTTTCTGCTTGACCATCTATCTGAGGATGAAAGGCTATACTGAGATAAACTTAGGTACCAAGACTCTTTTTGAATGCTTTCCAGAAATGAGAGGTGAACTGTGTACCTCTGTCTGAGATAATGGACAATTAAACACCATGTAATCTGACCAACTCCTTGATATAGAGTTTGGTATAATCCTCGGCTGAATAAGACATATGAACTAGAAGGAAATGAGCTGATTTGGTCATTCTATCTACAATGACCCAAACCAAATCATACTGATGACGAGTTCGAGGCAAACCCGTCACGAAGTTCATGTTCACAACTTCCCACTTCCAAGTAGGAATACTAACTCCTTTATGGACGCACTAGGCTTCTGGTGCTCTATCTTAACTTGCTGACATGTAGAGAACTTAGCCACAAGCTCTGCAATATCTCTTTTCATCCCACTCCACCAATATATTTCCCGTAAGTTGCAGTACATCTTTGTGGCCCCTAGATGAATAGAGTAGCACGCACCATGCGCTTCTACAAGAATTTGCTGCCTTAAGTCATCTACATACAGAACACATAGATGACCATGACAACGCAAAACACCATATCCTCCTTGGGAGAAAACCTCTACTTTCTGATCCTAGACTGACTCTTTCAACTTGACAAGGCTGGGATCTCTATCTTGCTTTTATTTCACCTTGGAAACTAGAGATGATTTTGAACTACTTTGAACACATACACCACCATCTGAAGAATCAACTAAGTGAATGCCTTGTCTATCAAGTTGATGGACATCTTGAGATAACTTCTTATTACTATCCTCCACATGAGAAACACTACCCATGGATAGCCTATTGAGAGAGTCGGCCACTATGTTGGCCTTGCCCAGATGATAGAGAACACTCATGTCATAGTCTTTTAAGAGCTCTAACCACCTTCTCTAATGAAGATTAAGATATTTTTTAGAAAAGACATACTGAAGACTCTTGTGATCTGTGAAAACATCTACATGAACTCCATAGAGATAATGCCTCTAAATCTTTAAGGCAAAGATTACAAATGCTAACTCAAGATCATGACTAGGATAATTCCTCTCATGGGGTTTAAGCTGTCTGGAGGCGTAGGCTATAACCTTACCTTGCGGCATGAGGACACAACCCAAACCTACTCTGGATGCATCACAATATACCATGAACCCATCTAAACCATCTGGAAGATCTAAGACTGGGGCTGAGGTAAGTTAAGTCTTCAACTCCTAAAAACTCTTCTCACAAGGGTCTGACCACTGAAACTTGACTTTCTTCTGAGTCAATCTGGACATAGGGGATGCAATAGATAAAAATATTTCAACAAACCATCTGAAATAGCCAGCCAAACCCAAGAAACTCTTAATATCAGATGGAAAGACAGGTCTTGGCTAGTTTTTTACTTCTTCAATCTTTTAAGGATCAACTCTAATGCCATCACCAAAAACAATGTGACAAATAAGTGCTATTGACCTTAGCCAAAATTCATACTTACTGAATTTGGAGAATAGCTGATGATCTCTGAGATTCTAAAGTGCTATTCTGAGATGGTCTGCATGATCATGCTCAGTGTGGGAATAGACCATAATATCATCTATGAAGACTATGACGAACAAGTCTAAGTACTTCTTGAACACGCGGCTCATCAAGTACATGAAAGTTCCTAGGGCATTAGTAAGGCCAAATGACATGACTAAGAATTCAAAGTGACCATACCAAGTATGGAAAGCTATTTTTGGAATTTCACTTTCTTTAAATCTAAGCTGATGATAGCCAGATCTAAAGTCTATCTTAGAGAAATAGCAGGCACCCTGAATTTGGTCAAACAAGTCATCGATTCTGGAAAGAGGATACTTGTTCTTGAACTTGACCTTATTGAGTTGACAGTAATCAATACACATTTTGAGAGAGCCATCTTTCTTATGCACGAATAATATTGGTGCACCCCACGAGAAATGTTGGGTCTGATGAATCCCTTATCTAAGAGATAATTTTATTGTTCTTTTAATTCTCTGAGTTCTGTTGGTGCCATTCTATATGGTGGAATAGATATAGGTTGAGTATCTAGAAGAATGTCAATGATAAAGTCTATTTCCCTTTTGTAAGGAATTCCTGGAAGATCTTCAGGAAAGACATCTAAATATTCATTCACTACTAGGACTGATTCAAGGCTGGGAGTTTCAAAACTAGTGTCCTTAACTCGAACAAAATGATAGGCACATCCTTTAGATATCATTTTCCTTGCCCGAAGGTAGGAAACAAACTGACCCCTGAAAGAGGATATACTACCTTTCCACTCAAGGATGGGTTTATTTGGAAATTGAAACTGGACTATTCTGTTTTTGCAGTTGACTGTGGCATAGCAAGAATGAATCCAATCCATGTCGATAATGACATCAAAATTAGTCATCTCTAATTTAACTAAGTCTGTTGAAGTGACTTTCTGAAACATCATAACCGGGCAGTTCCTGTATACCTACCGGGCTATGATGGTTTTTCCCACTGGGTTGAGACTGAGAAGGGCTCTAGTAGAATTTTGGGACTGATTTTGAAATTAACTGCTATATAGGGAGTTACAAAAGAAAAAGAAGCTTCTGGATCTAGTAAAGCATAAAGATGCACATGAATGATTTGTAACGCATCAGAACTACATTAAGAGAATTTTCCTGATCTTGTTGGGTCTGAAGAGCATATAACCTATTTGGGCGTTGCCCGCTAGTAGCACTGGTGGTGGCACCCTATTGATTCAGGTGACCAGACTGAGCTGAGGAGCAGAGATGACTCTGGTAACCTGACTGAGGGCAGTCTATGACTCTATTTCCTGACTTGCCACAACCGAAACAGACATTACTGCCAGGTCTGCAAGCACCCTTGTGATTCTTACCACAAGTCTAACAAAGGGGATTAGTTTGGGCATTGTTGACACTGCCCTGAAACTTAAAGCCTGGCACTCTATCTCAGAACATAGGAACTAAAGCACTGGCTAAAGAAGGAGTTGGAACTGATGACTTAGGAGGAAATTAAGAATGGTTTCCTTCTTCTGATTTAGGCTGGCTAAAATTGAAGCTACCTATCCTAGATTTCTTATTCTGCTTTCCATTATGCTTAATCTTCTGCTCCTCTATCTGCTGAGCATGGGTCATAAGTATGGCTAAAGTTGTGTCACTATTTAGCATGGCAGATCTGCCTTTATTAACCACACTATCATTTACCTCTGAAGCAAACTTATTCATCTTGGCTCTGTCGTTTGCAACCATATGAAAGGTATATCTGGCTAAATAAGTAAACTTTAGAGAATACTCTTTCACCATCATATTGCCCTGCCTGAGGGTAATAAATTCTAGCACCTTAGCCTCTCTAAGATCTTGGGAAAATAATCTGTCTAAGAATGCAGTGACAAACTCCTCCCACTCAATAGGACCTGCATCATCTGACCTTTTTGACTTTCACTGTTTGAACCAATTATGAGCCACATCCTGCAATTGATATGCGGCTAACTTAAAAATCTCAATAGTAGTCACCCCCATGAGGTTTATCACTTTCTGAACTTGATCAATGAATTATTAAGGGTCTTCATCTACTTTAGACCCATGAAAGGACGGAGGATTCATTCGGGTGAAGTCCTGAATCCTAGCTGTAGCTGAGTTGGCCACTGGGTTGGCCAGAACAATAGCTGGTCGGTCATTATGGGCAGCTACTGACTGAGCAAGAGTGGTAAATACGGTCTTAAATTCTGCATAAAAAACATGATCTCCCAAAGGTTCTATGAGCTGAGGGGCTGACTAATTTCTTCTCTTAGGAGGCATATTCTGAAATAAAAAGAAAAATGGATTGGACTGAGGAATTGACTTATGATTATACTCACTGGCATGACATGAATACTGAAAGAGGGGAAACTATTCCTAAAATATCTTATAGCCTCCTGTACATAAATGTGGCGCACAACACACCCATGTACACGACTCTACTAGATGCGGTTTTTAGACTTCCTAGGTATCTATTGAACTTTAGGCTATGATACCAAGTTTGTAATGCCCCAATTTGCTAAACTGGAATGCTACACGGTGCTCATGACCCTGAAAGACCACAAGCTAACCCATGACTGATATCTGTACCTATACAATGCATTATATGACACAATAATATGGAAATATGCACTAAAAGGACATAAGGTTAAATAATGAACATAATCTGAATGATATAACATCTGTGTGGGGTAATAAAATACCCAAAACAAAACTGAAAATACTAAAGTCTGAAACATGATAGTCTAGAAAGCCTCTAACTGGCTGGACTGCCTGAGTAAGGAGCTGATGGGACATGTCCCCGACTAAATCCAACTAATAAACTAATTAATGAGATAATAGGGAATAGTTATGTCCTCAAATGATGAGGACTCACTTCTAACTCTGACTGCTGAAACTTAAATCTACTGCTGATCTGAAGCTCGTCTCTCTGAACCTATAGTATAAGACACCATATCGCAAATGTGTTAGTACTTTGAATGTACTGATATGCATGTGAGGTAGGATGAATGCATGGGGTTCATATACATGAACAGTGATAATAATTGACTAACTATTATGAGTGTGAGAATACATGTATGTGACATAATAACTGACACTAATACTGGGATAACATAATTACTGAATCTGAATATAACTGATAACATGAGTGACTGTGTCTGACAATCCTACATCTGATGGAACTATCTGAGTTCCATACTGTATCTGAGTGGACTGTATCTGACAGTCCTAATTTTGTAACATGAAACTATGGGAAGTAGTTATCTAATTGACATGCCCCTAATACGCCATTATAGCTGAGTTGGGGTCCAATATGTAACCGTAATTGGAAGGGTGTCAATACCGCGCCACTAGTAAGGACAAGCTATGGGTGACCCTCATCTGATAGTGTCCCTTGTACGATAATGGTGGGGCCATTATCTGAAAGTGCTTATCCACCTCATCAACCCTCATCGATAGAGTTGATGTCTCAACCTATGCTGGCTACAAAGTTAAGGAATGCAAGGATGACTGCTAAGGATCACGTGCTTATCTGATAGTGTGTGTCCCCATCCTTGGGTTCACTCGGTGCTAATTTTTACTCCCTTATTAATGGAAACTGAACATGATTTACTGAACTAAACATGGACTGAGTTACTGAATTCTGTTGACTGACGGAATATTACTAATATCTGACAAATGACTGAGTTCCTGAGATCATGGAGATTTCCTGAGTCATAAAACTATTTGAAGTCTATGGATCATGGCTTAACTTAGAGTATCATGAAAACATGACATGGCTCTAAGCACACAGCTAATGTTTTGGGTACAAGTACCCCCAGGACTCGATGGAAGGTAACTGACCAAGCATAACTTTCTTTAATATATAACTAACATCATAATCCATAATACATTTATAGAAGCATTCCATCAAAACATATGATAGGCATAACTTGTACATACATGGGGATTTCATGATATCATGCTAGTTGGGCATTGTTCCTTCATCTAGGCATTTAATCAAACACATGGTAGGCATAGCTCATGTAGACAACTTTATACAATGATTAATCGTCACGATTCATATCTAATTTCATCATCCTAGGGTTTATTCATAGGTTCACATGAATATACATTTATACAAATCAATTCCACATAAAGTTGATCACCCAACATGGATTTAAATTCAATTGATCATTCTCAACATAAAAAAAAATAAACCAACATGAAATTCATAAAGAAATCCATAAAATTAAACTTAGAAAAGAGATTCTTGGGCTTTATGGATGAAAGGAGTCCATGAATGAACACTATGCATACCTTTGTTCATGGTTTTTTGAAGATTGATGTTGAAACTTTCTTGAAATTGGATCTTCTCTGAAAACCCTAGCTTGTTCTTAAGAGAAATTTGAGAGAAGAGAGTGTATTTTGGGTGAATAATGGCTAAATCACGTGTTATTGGGTTTAAATAGGGGCAGGAAATTGACCCTTTTAACCCAGGATGCGTCATTTAATTTCAGTAAAATTTTCCTGAATTGGGCCCCTGGCGCGACGCGGCGTTATCGCGCCATGTCACTGGAAATTGACAATTAGGAAATTGAGGGATGGCGCGATGTGGAGCCATCGCATTTCCCCTTCCTTCGTGACCTGGAACTTTGATACGACGCGGAGAAAATCACGCTAAGACACTGGAAAAGGATAATTCTGATTTTGAGTGTTGGCGCAACATGCCATAATCTCGGACACCTAATGGAAATTGACAAATACCATTTCCTCTTGTGGCGCGGCGTACCACTGACTAATATGGGGTTGTTTTACAATGGAAACTTGAAATAGTCATAACTTCTTACCCAGTTATCGATTTTATGCGAATCATATATCGATGGAAAGCTTATTGAATTTTCCATATGACAAAAAGTGAAAATTTTGAAAATTCCTCATGGAATAATTATCCTTCACTTTAGAAGATAATACTAGCTATTATTGGGACAAAATTTTCTAGAAATCTTTGGGGTATTACACTAAGTCCCTACACCTTATATACGCATAAGACTTTTGGCAACTTTGAACGGTTTTTAACCTATCATGAATAACCTTCACCTTCTCTAAGGCTTGGTGAACTAGATTGGGGCCAAACAACTTACCCTCGCTAACCTCATACCACCGAATAGGAGATCGACATCTCCTACTATACAATGCCTCAAAAGGCGCCATGCCAGTTCTAGAGTGGCAATTATTATTATAGGCGAATTCAATCAAAGAAAATGGTCATACCAATTTCCACCATAATCAATCACACAATCCCACAAAATATCCTCTAATGTTTGGATGGTCCTTTCTGCTTGCCCATCCATTTGCAGGTGGAACGCGGTACTAAGGCACACTCTAGTACCCAAACTCTTTTGGAATGACTTCCAAAAGTGATATAAAAATGGAGGACCATGATCCAAAATGATAGAAACTAGACCATCATGCAAATTTACGATCTCCGCAAGATACAACTTAGTATAATCTTCCACCGAGAAATTTGTCCTCACGGCAAAAAGTGATCGGACTTGCTCATTCTATCAATTATGAACCAAATAGAATCATATTGATTCTGGGATCTAGGAAGACTGGTAACAAAATCCATATTAATTTCCTCCCACTTCCACTTGGGTAATGAGATTTCTTGATACAATCCCCCGGGCCTCATGTGCTGGACTTTCACTTGTTGACACACCATACACTTGGTCACATAACTAGCTACATCATATTTCCTATTACCCTACTAATAAAACTCTCTAAGATCATGATACATCTTGGTGGAACTAGGATGAATGGCATAACGGGATCCATGAGCCTTGGCCATGACCCTTTCCCTGAATCCATCGACATCAGGAACATATAACATACCTCAGTATCTCAAAATACCATCCCCACAAATCACCAAGTCCGTAACCTTGTGTTGAACCACTTCACTCTTAATCTTCATCAAGTCGGAGTCCAATGCTTGCTTTTCCTTTATCTCAACAACAAGAGATGAATAAGATACCATAAGCACTAGTACACCACCATCGTTAGTCTGCAAGTCAAACTCCAAGATTATCCAAACGATGAATGTCTTTTACCAATCATCCCTTATCCTAATCTACATAGGCCAAACTTCTTATGGACAATCTACTAAGAGCATCAGCAACTATATTTGCCTTATCGAGATGGTAATGAAGACTCGTATCATAGTCTTTCAGTAACACGAGCCACCTTCTTTGCCATAGATTCAACTCTCTTTTAGTAAAACATATTGGAGACTTTTATGATAAAAAAAGATATCAATGTAAAACCCAAATAGATAATGTCTACATATCTTTAACGCAAAGACCGTGACTAACAACTCTAATTCATGAGTAGGGTAGTTCTTCTTATGAACTTTCAATTGTCTAGAAGCATAGGCCACCACCCTACCATGTTTCATTAACACACAACCACGAATCATCACAATAAACACAAAACCATCACTACCCATGGGCAAGGTTAAAATTGGAGTTGAAGTTAATTTACCTTTCAACTTTTCAAAACTACACTCACATGCATCAGACTACATAAACTTGATATTTTTTTTGGGCAGATTTAGTCAATGGGGCAGCTCTAGTAGAGAAACTCCCCACAAATCTTATATAGTAACCGCTAGACCCAAGAAGCTCCAAATATCAGATGGAGTCATAAGTCTAGGCCAGTTCTTAACCATCATGAACTTTATGGGATCCACCATGATCCCTTCACTAGAGATGACATGACCAAAAAAGGCTACGACTTTTAACCAAAACTCATACTTGGAGAACTTGTCATACAAATGATGATCCTTTAAAGTTTCCAACATATCACGAAGGTGATCTACATGCTCCGCCTCACTCTTAGAATAGACTAAGATATCATCAATACAGACAATGAAAAATATGTCCAACAATAGATGAAAGACCCTATTCATCAAGACCGTAAATGTCGTCGGGGTATTGGTCAACCCAAAAGTCATGATAAGAAACTCATAGTGACTATACCAGGTTTTAAAGGCCATCTTAAAGATATCTGAATTCCTAATCTTAAGATAATGATAACCCAATCTAAGATCAATCTTAGAGAAACACTTTGCACCCTGTAGTTGATCAAACAATTCATCGATCCTAGGAAGAGGATATTCATTCTTCGCGATCACTTTGTTCAACTGATGATAATTAATGCACATATAAAGGGAACTATCCTTCTTGTGCACTAATAACACGGGAGAACCCTATGGAGACACATTAGGGTAGATAAAACCTTTATCTAAGATGTCATTTAATTGCTTCTTAAGCTCTTTTAGTTCTACCAAAGAAATTATATAAGGAGGGATAGAAATTGGATGGGTGTCCAGAGTAAGATCAATTCCAAAATCAATTTCCCTATTGGGAGGAACATCTAGAAGATCATCCAAAAATACCTCGAGAAACTCATTAACCATGGGAATGGATTCTAGAGAAGGCTTTTGCACTTTAGAGTCTTTAACTTGGACCAAATGATACAAACAAACCTTTGAAATCAACTTTTGGGCTTTTGGATAAGAAATGAATCTTTCCTTAGGCACTAGGGAACCATCTTCCCATATAATAACTGACTCATTAGGGAATCCAAACATAACACTACAGGTCCAATAATCTAAGGAAGCATAGCAAGAGTACAACTAATCCATCCCCAAAATAACATTAAAATCAACCATGTCCAACTTTATCAAGTCTATAAGAGTATCCCTACCGCTAACTGATACCACACACCCCTTATAGACCAACTACAAGGTCTCTAACTAGGGTAGAAACGGAAAAAAGAACCGACAAAGTCTCGAGACCATAATTAAGATGCACAACCAAATATGGGGTCACATAAAAAACAGTATACCCTGGATCAAGCAAACAATACACATCATGGGAGAAAAGTCTCAACATACTTATGACAACATCGAGAAATGCCTAAGAATCTTAGTGAGTAGCAAGTGCATACAAGAAGTTCTAGCCAGTGACGGTGCCAGAAACAGAAGCAGATGCAAACATAGCACCTTTTAGTGTGGGGTTAAATAGAGTAGCAATAGGGGCATTTAGGCCTAAGATGATGCTAGGGAGGGGAACTCATGCTACATGTGCCCAATCTGACCATAATAGAATCATTTGTTTATCGCTTTCTCAAACTGACCATGATGACTCTGACCACAAAATTTGTAAGAAAGGTAAGGTAGAGTCGATTAGGCATCACTAGCCTAGAATTAGGCACTCTGTGCTCGAGAACCACCATTAAACTAAGTCAGACAATTACTTGAAAACTTTGAGTAAGGAGAGCGAACACTAGCCTGGAGAAAGAACTTGAACTCCCCCACTTCTTCCATGACCACTTGCCACCATCACTACTACTATACTAAGAAGGCATAAATTTCTTTCCTTTACTCTCGCTAAGTCAAATTGCTTCTTTTTCTCTTCTTCCACTTGTTGTAAATACCCAATCAACCTAGAAATATCCATCTTCTCAATCAACAAGGCCGCCTTTCTCTCAAGGACTAACTCATAGGACAATCCCAAGACAAACTTTCGCATTCTAGCCCTCATGCTAGAAACCATCTCAGGAGCATACCTTGAAAAGTAATGGAATTTCAAGGCATACTCTTGAACGGACATCCTCCCTTACTTCAAGTTCATAAAATATTGTACCTTTCCCTCCCTCAACTTTTGTGGAAAGAAACGGTATAATAAAGCCTCGAAAAAGTCCTCCCCCATGGCAAGACTATCATCAACACAACTAGACAACTTCCACCCATCGTACCATTGGTACGCTACATCTTTAAATTGATAGGAAGCAAACTCAACGACCTCAATCTCCAAAGCATGCATGATTTAGAAGATCTTCTTTATTTCATCAACAAAGCCTTGAGGATCTTCCTCAAACTTTATACAAAAGAACATAGAAGGGCTCAACCTCATAAAGTGTCCAATTCTTGTGGCCTCATAAGAAATGGTAGCTGGAGCACCACACTCCACTTAAGAAGCTACCAATTGAGTCAAGAGGTTGATAGAGCGATGAAACTTGACATTAGTAGCATCGCTCTAAGGTGACAAAATAGGAGGTTCATTCTCATAGTTGGGGTTAGTGGGGATAGGTGGAACCCCATGAACATGGTTGGATACCGCAGCCCTACCCTAGGTCTGAACTCCAGAAGTTGGATAAGATTCATCCATAGGGCCCTAAGAATGGTTTGCTTGGGTTTTATATCTCCTTAGAGGCATGATATAAAAGATAGTAAATAGAAATCAGAGGAATCCAAGACCTTAGACACTATAGCTTGAGATAGAAACACAAAGAAGGAAATATTTCCTAAGATGTCTCATAGCTCCTCCTTTATTAGTGTGGCGTGCTTCATACCCATAAAAGAAACTCTTCTCGACATATTATTATGGACACCCAACTTACCATGAACCTAGGCTCTAATACCAACTTGGCACAACCTGAAAATGGTCCATTTCGAATGGGCACCTTAAGCCCATATGAATAGAAAGTCTCCAGATAACCCATCATAATTATCACATCAATCGCATTGGTCGAGTAAATCCCGAGCATATAATAATATAGCAAAAAAATACTACAAGTCATAACTTAAACAATGTCTAACCATTTCATATATATCAACACACTAGCCAATATACCCAAGTCCACAGTCATCCATATTACCTATATACAAAACGAAGTTTAAAAATGTATACTTAGAGACAAGACCCTGACAATAGCCAAACTAATTCAATTGACTAAGTTTAAATATAAGGGACCAATAAGGAATGTCTTCCTAAATAAGGAAGCTTACCACTCCATAGTCAATGGATAAAACACTTCAATCACTTAATCATTGTGCATGAAAAGAAGATGATGCTTCGTCTACTATGTCGCACGGGGACATAGAATCTGGAGACAATTTAAGGTTGAAAGGCTAGTAGGTAACTCAAGAATAAGGATAAAATAGCATAATCATTCAATAACAAGTCAATATATATCATATTCAATCATATTCATAACCTTATCCATGCATATAGGCATATCACATGCTAACCAAGGGGACAAGTCTTATCAACATTTAGGAAGCACCCATTTATCATGCATGGAAAAGAGGACTCCAACCTTCCATACTCATAGATTTAAGAATTTCTTATTAGGTACAGGAATTTAACCATATTCACATATCATCAATTAAGGGATTAAAACCACATAATATCTATTTAGGTGAGGGACTCTAACCACTCACAAACATTCATGCAAGCAAGGTACTCTAACCACATGCTCATATATTAGGCAAGGGACTCTAACCTTATGCCATATCAGATAGGGGACCCTAACCTTAAGCTAATTCATTTGGAGAGGTACCTCAACCTCATGAGACCTCATTATACAAGGGACTTTAACCACAAGCTATTCCATTAGGAAAGGGACTTTAAACTCAAGACATCACGAATTTCAGTAGTCAACATTAGGACTCTAATCCTTTGTCCATGCATCCACATACAATCAATTCTACACATAAGGACTTTAACCTATTTAGCAAATTCAACAGCATACGTGACCACATGGTATTCATAAAAGCCTTTATTACTAAACTATTTCAATGGGAAAATGCGTTAATTTAACTCATTAAACAATTCAAACTATGGTCCTCAAGACCCTTAAAAGCCATGCACACTTCATTAGCAATTCTATACCACAATTTAGTTCAACATATAATTTAAGTTTATTTTCATGTTTGGGATTTTAACCCCCTTCTCATTCATCAAGACATCAAGGTCATCATTTATACAATACATGGCTAATTTTACTTTCACAATATCGTTTATCAAGAATTCTTACATATTGGGCCATTTCCCTAGTTCAAAGCATTATCGCCATGTAACTATATATCTCACTTAGATATTTTCACAAATACCTTGTGTACATGCCTCTACCAAGGCTAATTTTATGGTAGAAACCATCAAGACTAAGGTTACTCAAGACCAACATATTATACCATATAAAAAAAGAATTCACGATTGCAAAATACCATCAATAACATGTATAAATATAAGTCTAATCAAGAATCATCATTATTTTTCATTAGGCAATAAAACCCTTTTTATTTGATTTCAAAACCACTATGTACACTTACTAATCCAAGTGTGAAATACATGGTTTAGATTTATTTTGCAAGGGGAAAAGGTAAATTCCTTAAAGAAGATGAATCACCAAGAGTATTGATTCCCCTTTACCTCTTGAAGACCACTCTTGAAACCTTATCCCCCAATTCTTTAAATATGAGTTTAAGACAGTATTTTGGGTGTTTGATCCATCAAAATGGATGCTTATGAGGCTAAACACACTTATATAATGAGAGGTATTAGGTTTTTGACATAGGAAATAACCACAAGGCCCTTAGTTAAAAGGTAAAAATTCCATTTAGGAGTACGACTCACCATACGAGTTACTTAAGAAGTTCTACCCTAGGGTATGAGTGGTACCCTGACTCATACCCTAGTCTAATCCTAGGTCACACATACTATTAAGTATACAACCATAAAACCATGAGTCATGTTCAAAGGGTACAACTCAACCCTAACTCATATGCTCTACTTGTAATAAAATCAGTCCACTCCAAGCTAAGACCTCACGCAATATAACTTACCTAGGTAAGAATCGTACCCTTATATATTATTGAGAGGAGGTCTACCTAGAATAGTTAGTAACCCTCACCATACTTCCTTAGATATGAGAGGGGAGGAAAAAAAAGATACAACTTATATATAAGGGGTATGACACTAAAGATGAAGTTTTCAAATGTTTCTAAGTCTAAGTATTTCAACAAAGGGTACACGGGAATCCCCATCTCCTATGATATCTCTGGTTCAAATGGCTATAGGCATTGGGGCCAGTTCAGGGGGTAACACTATACCCATATAGCCCATTAGTTGATTTATGATGGTAAAGCTACATAATCTAGATTAAAGTTTTAAGTGCATACTAAACCCAACCCCCTTTTCCAGTATGGTATATATATGTATATATGTAATAGTATATGGTTATTTGCTTTGTTTTAAATAATGGCATTGTTTTATCCTTATCCTGAGTACATACTAGAATTCACCAACTAATCACCTTCGGATGATGTATCTCTATGCAATAAAAGAACTGACCATACTCCTCCTCCTACTTAGTGACTTAGATTTAGAGACAATAGTCATATCATACTAAAGTTGAGAGCTTCTATACTCTGAAAGATGCTATTTCATGCAGTGGACTTCTTTGTATAATTTTTTATTTCTTAGACTTTAGTTTTCGCTATGGTCAGGGTTATTTCCCAACTGAATATTCTTGGATTTTAGTTACAGTCTTTATGTGACTACTATAGGCATGGGCGGTATCGAAATTGATGTCAACCTTCATACTAGTATTGGTATTGGGGTTGACATCAGTTGGATGTTTGGTTGGATATTTGGTTGGTTATGGTTATGAACTTCTTTAAATGACTTCTAATAAATTTTGTTATATATTCTAAATTCATCCAACATAGGGCATGGAGAAGTTATGGTGAGGTGTTGGGGGAGTTCTCTAATCCCGATTAGACTTGAGATGCAAGACATAACTAGGCCCTAGTTTGGGTTTTGTCAGATTAGTATCAGAGCCAAAGGTGCATGGTCACTTGGGAGTCTACAAATTCATGTTGACTAGAGTCTATTTTAAGGGTGTATAGCACCACACTCATAAAGGAGAGGCTACGAGGCATTTAGGAATGTTTATCTTTCTTGTATTTTATTTTTAAGCTGTAGAGTCTAAGGTACTGAATTCTCCTCTAATTCTTATTTATTTATTTTTTTTAGATTATGCCTTCTCGATGATCTAAAGCTCACAAAAATTCTTCTATCCTACCTGAGGACAATGTTGACAGGACTTGTTCCACTTATAGGATCTAAAACTAGTCAAGGGGTCCAATTTCTAATTGCCCTTTTAAAGTTCCATTGGTTCCCTCTAGTCCTCCTTTCGCTTTTAGGTTGATGTGATGAATATTGAGTTTTATCAGTCTATCCATATGTTGGCTCAATTGATAGCTTCTTAGGATGAGCATGGTGTTTTCATTACTCCATCATCTGAGGCCTCAAGGGTTGGTCAATTCATGAGGTTGAATCCTTTGACCTTTAATGGTGTTAAGGTAGAGGTAGATCCTTAAGGTTTTTTTAATGAGATGGAAAAGATATTTTGTGTTATACATGCTACTAATGTGGAATGCATAGAGTTTGCCACCTACTAGTTGAAAAATATGGTTTACTAGTGGTATGAGGAATGGGATCAGTCCAGGGGTGATGGTAATTAGTCAGCTCTATGGAAAGATTTCTCTAATGCTTTTCTAGAACATTTATTTCCTCAGGAGTTGAGGGAAGCTAAGGCAAAAGAGTTTGTTGATCTAAGGCAAGGTAAGATGTCAGTCAAGAAGTATTCTTTGAAGTTTCTCCAACTGTCTCGGTATACTTCAGAGTTTATTTCTATTATAAGACCTAGAATGAGGAAGTTTACTTCTGAGTTGTCCAGAGATTTGACATTGGAGAATAAGGTTTCCTTTTTGAATAAAGACATGGATATCCCTAGTTTGGTTGTGTACATATAATAGGTGAAGAAAGAAAAAAAAGCAGGCAGAGATAAGAGTGAGTCAGGGCAAGAAGTTTAGGTTCTCTAAATAGGATGTTTGACAACAACAAAGTGGCAGGGATGGTGAGAATTTTCCTAAGAAGAATTAGGGCAATTTTGGGTCTTACTTGATGGCTAGTTCTCCCTACCCAAAGTCATTGGGTGGTAGGCATTTCCAAGATGGTGACAACATCAGGGCACATGGTGCCCAATCTCAGGCTAGTAGAGCCTAGTTAGCTCTATTCCCCTATATAGAATGGCCCCGAGTGAGTAAAAAGAGCTTTAGGAGCATCTCAAGGATCTTTTAGACAGGTTTTCATCCATCCTAGTGTGTCCTCATAGGGTACACATTGTTATTCATGCATAAGAATGATGGTTTTCTTTGGATGTGTATTAATTATTGGCAGTTAAACAAGGTAACAGTAAAGAATAAGTATCCTCTTCTAAGGATAGATGATTTGCTTAATTAGTTGCAGGGTGCTAAGTTATTGTCCAAAATTAATTTTTGATTTGGTTATCACCAGTTAAAGATTAGGGAGTAGATATCCTTAAGACTGTCTTCCGTACCTTGTATGGAAATTTTGAGTTTCTGGTTATGTCTTTTGGATGGACCAATTCCCCTGCGACATTCATGAATTTGATGAATAGGGTCTCTCATTAGTTTATAGACTTATTTATCCTTATTTTCATAAATGATATTATAGTGTACTCTTATAGTGAGGTGGATTATGTGAATCATCTCCACATTGTATGACAGACCTTAAAGGAGAAGCAATTGTATGCTAAATTCTCAAAATGTGAGTTCTAGTTAAATGTTGTCACTTTCTTGGGTCATATCATTTCTAGTGACGGGGTTATGATGGATCCGTAGAAAATTATGGTGGTGAAGAAGTGTCCTAGACCCATATATTTAGAGCATCTTGGGCTTAGTTGGCTACTACAGGAAGTTTGTGGAGTGTTTCTCGACTATAGCTGCCCCATTAACTAAGTTCACTCAGAAGAAGGTAAAATTCTTGTGGTCTGATGCTTGTGAGAGTAGTTTTAAAAATCTTAAGGATAAGTTAACTTTAGTTCTAATTTTGAATTTGCCTGAAGGAACTAATGGGTTTGTGGTCTACTATGATACATCTCGTGTGGGACTTGGTTATGTCCTGATGCAGCATGGCATGGTGATAGCATATGTCTCTAGATAGTTAAAGGTGCATGAGAAGAATTATTCAACTCATGACTTGTAGCTTTTGGCTATAGTGTTCACGTTGAAATTTTGGGGTCGCTATTTGTATGGAATACATATGGATATCTATTCTAATCATAAGAGGCTGCAATATGTATTTAATTAGAAAGATATTAACCTTAGACTAAGGAGATGACTTGAGCTTCTCAAGGATTATGACAGGAGTCTTCACTATGACCTATTTAAAGCTAATATAGTTGTTGATGCCCTTAGTAGGTTATTCATAGAGAGTTTAGCTCATGTGGATAAAGAGAAGTGGGAGTTGGTAAAGGATATTAATTTTTTGGCTAACATTGGAGTTCACCTTTTGGACTCCGAGAATGGAGGTGTGTTTGTGCAGGAAGTGGTATAGTCATATCTCGATGCTAAAATTAAGGAAAATAGATGTTAGATCTTATCTTGAGAAAGATCAAGGGTGATGTAGGTGGGTAGAAGGTAATGGACTTTGAGATTAGTGGTAATGGTACTTTATGGTACCAGCGGAGATTATGTGTTCTTTATGTATATGGTTTGATAGACAGGATTTTGGATAAGGTGCATGAGTCACTCTATGTTGTTCATCCTAGTTTGATGAAAATGTATCATAACCTTAAAGAGATATATTGGTGGGACAATATAAATAGAGATGTGGTAAATTTTATGGCCATGTGTATGGTATGCCAACAAGTGAAAGTTGAGCACATAAAGCCCAAAAGATTGTATCAAAAGATCGAGTTGCCTGAATAGAAATGATAAGTAATCAAGAGGGACTTCATTACTAGTCTTCCTCGATCTCAAAACTAATTTGATTTAGTTTGGGGTCATTGTGGATACGATGACAAAGCTTACTTTTTGTGAGTGATAACTAACTTCTCGGCTGTGGATTATGCAAGGTTATACCTCCAAGAGATTGTAAAGTTAACAGGGTGCTAGTTTCTATCATCTCTGATCGTGGTACACAGTTTTTATCTCACTTTAGGCAGACATTTAAAAAATGTTTGGGGATCAAGGTGAGTCTTAGTATTTCTTTTCACCTGCAGTCAGATTGGGAAACAGAAAGTACTATTTAGACCTTGGAGGATATGCTTCATGCTTGTATGATCAACGATGGTGGTAGTTGGGTTGAGCATTTGCCTCTGGTAGAGTTTGCATTCAATAATACCTGTCATTCTAGCATTGGTATGGCTCCATTTAAAACATTGTATGATAGTAGGTGTAGGTCTCCTATTAGGTGATTCGAGGTTGGTGAGGTAGATATGTTTAGCTTGGATTTGGTTCACCAAGATATGAAGAAGGCAAAGGTGATTTGGGATAGGCTTAAGGCTGCCCAAAGTCATCAAAAGTCCTATGAAGATGTGAGGTGAAGGGAGTTAAAGTTTGATGTTGAAGATAGGGTGTTCCTAAATATGTCTTTCATGAAGGGAGTGATACGGTTTGGGAAAAAGGGAAGCTAAGTCCCTACTATATGGGTCTTTATGTGATTTTAAGGTGGGTTGGTAATATCATATATGAGTTGGAGTTGCCTTCTAAATTGAACTCCATTCACCCGATATTTTATCTCTCTATAATAAGAAAATGTATTGGTGATCCGTCGTAGGTTGTGCCTATTAATGATATTGGTATTTCAGATTCCCTATCTTATGAGGAGATCTCGGTTGAGATCTTGGATCGATAGGTTCATCGGTTGTAGAACAAGGATTTGTCCTTGGTAAAGGTTCTATGGAGGAACTATAAGGTAGAAGAGGCTACATGGGAATATGAAGAGGACATGAAGTCCAAGTATTCATTCCTATTCCTTATTCTAGAAATTCATGTTCAAGTTATGTGTTGATTCTTAACTTCTTTGTTTATTATCTAAACATGTCTTGGTGTTCTATTTTCTATCTTAAGGGTAAGAGTAGAGACATTTGGGGGTTTAATCATGCTTATACTACCTTGTTCTATCATTTAATTATGAATGATCCAAGTGGGAGAGAATTTAAATACCCTCGGTTTTGGCCCTTGCATATTTCTCGAGTCTGGAGCTTTCTAGTCATTATACGACTCACCATACTAGTCATACGGTGTGGGTAAAAGTTAGGTGACCCAACTCATAGGGTGTCTAGTGTTTGGTGGTTGAGTTTTTATAGTGGTTATAGGTTGGTAGTGATGAGTTATATGTTCATGATACGAGGGGTATGGTATCTATTCATATATTGTCCAGTGGCGAGCTTTGATATTCTGTTTAGGGTATGACTTGAAGGATACTTGTCATATGGTGATGGTACGAGTTAGGCTAAGAAGCCGTAAGTTGGAAAGAATATGGTGTCCAACTTTCTAATCAAGATATGAGTAGAGGGTACCACTCGTATGATGTTATACGAGTTGAGGGGTTTAATTGTATCCTCATACGTCCTTTTTACAATTTAAGTTGGGGGTATTTTGGATATTTACGCTAATAACTCCTTTGGACCCTATGACATAAAACACCTTGGGAGGCTTCCTTAACCTATTATTCACAATCAAACACTCTCAAATCTCTCTCAAGCTCTTGGTTCAAGAAAGGCTAGGGTTTTCTTCAACTTAATCAATTAATTCTCTAAAGGCTGATTTCTCTCCATCTTCTTTATTTTCTAAGGAATGTTACCGCTCCCTCGTTGTTTGTTCAACTAAAAGCATGATTTAATGGATGGTTTTCATGGTATTATTGTGGTAATATTGGGGGTTTTTATTGTTCTTTGTGGGATAATGTTTTCCCATGTTTTTCTTATGATTTTCATGTTATAGTAATGGTTTGAACATGTGGTTACATGGGAATGGTCTCAATTGATATTTGGTTTTGGTTTTGGAAACTATATGCCCTCAACATGTTTATTAAAATGCCAGTGAGAATGATTTTGTCACATAATTTTACTATTTTGAAATCTTTGCATCGCATAATATGGTAATGGAACTTAAATTGATTTATTTGGTTTTAAATGGCTTGGGAATTCCTTGGTGGCCATGGCTTTGGTTTAATTGGAAACCTTGTACGGCATATGAGAATCCCCTAAGACTTGGCTAGTGACATTGCTTACAAGCTATAGTCGGTATGACGATACCTCTTCATAATGCCTTGATAATTGACTTTTGGAATTGCTGGTTTGGTTATTTGCGAAATATTTTAATTATGTAATAATGGAGGGTTGTAATAGCTAGCAGTGAAGGTGTGAGCCCAATGGATGGATACTGAAAACTCATGTTTGCCAACATGAGGGGTGGTCATGGTGACCATATACTTGTAGGGCACATGGGAATCCCCCAAGTCTATACTCATATATATGTATCATGGAAAGTTAAGGGTACTCGAGAATCCCCATCCCCTATGATATCTCAGGTTCGTGTGGATACATGAACTGGGGCCCGTTCAAGGGGTAACACTAGACCCACATAGCCTGTGGGTGGATTTATAACGGTAAAGCATCACAACTCAAGTTAAAGTTTTAAGTGCATGCTAAACTCTCCCTCCTTTACCGGCATGGAATATATATGTACGTATGTGACTACATATGGTTATTTGCTTTGTTATTAAATAATGGCATTATTTTATCTTTATCCTGAGTACATACTAATGTTCACTTGCCGACCGTCTTTAGATGTTGTATCTCTACGCGATGCAGGAATCGACCATACTACTCCTCCTACTTAGTGATTTATATTAAGGGACAACATTCATGTCAGACTGAAGTGGTAAGCTTCCATACTCTGGAAGACTCTATTTTATGCTATGGACTTCTTTTTATTCTTTCTGTTATTTAATAGACTTCGGTTTCAGCTATGGTCCGGGACATGTCTCGAACTAATAATCTTGGATTTTAGTTAGAGGCTTTGGTATTGGTATTAGGGTTGAAACATGTTGGAAGATTGGTTGGATATTTTGTTGGTTATGATTATGAACTTATTTAAATGTATTCCAATAATTTTATTATATCTTGTTATATGTTTGAAATTCATCCGACATAGGGCACAAGGCGGTTATGGTGGGCTGTTTGGGGTGGTCTTCGATCCTGGTCTGACTTGAGATGCCCAACAAGACTAGGCCTTGGTTCGGGTCTGGTGTCCATTATTTAAGATCAAGGTTATGTATTCACATATAACTTTTGGAAGACTTCTCAATATGAGTTGGGTACTCTGTTAGATCACAGTATAGCATTTTTCCTATAGACTGATGGCCAGTTAGAGTAGGCTATCTAGGTTTTGGAAGATATGCTTCGCGCTTACGTGATGGATTTTGGTGACCAGTGGGAGTAGCATTTGGCTTTAGTAGAGTTTGCATATTACAATAGCTACCATTCCAGTATTGATATGACTCCTTTTAAGAGTTGTATGGTAGGTGTTATCACTCCTCAGTGGGTTAGTTTGATGTTTCAGAGGTGATACTTCGAGGTATGGACTTGCTTTGTGAGTCTTTGTATAGAGTCTAGGTCATTCAGGAGAGACTTAGAATGGCTCAGAGTACGCAGAAATGCTATGCTAATCGAAGGCTTCAGGCCTTGAGATTTGCTGTTGATGATTGTGTTTTCCTTTGAGTTTCTCCCATGAAGGGTGTGATGAGGTTTGGGAAGAGAGACAAGCATAGCCCAAGGTATATCGCCCCTTTTGAGATTCTTCGGATTATTGGTGATGTGGCTTATGAGTTGGCTATACCCCCTGATCTATCAGCTATTCATCTATTTTTTAGGGGTTTTATGCTTCACCGATACTTTCTTGATGAGTCACATGTCATTCTTTAAGATTCGGTTCAGTTAGATGAGCGGTTGTCCTTTGTTGAGGAGCCGATCTCTATTTTGGCTAGGGATGTTAGGTGGTTGCACTCTAGAGTTATCCCTGTCGTTAAGGTTTAGTCGTAATATCAACCTATAGATAAGGCTACTTAGAAGGTTGAGTCTAATATGGATAGTACTTATCCCCAATTCTTTGTTGATTTAAGTATTTGTTTGCTTAGTTCGAAGATGGACAAGATTTTTAGAGGTGGATGATGTAACGACTTGAAAATTTGATGAAATATATGAAATTTGTGATTTTGTGTGATTTAACTATTTTACCACTCCCTGTAGTTACTTTATGATATTTTTGGAGTGTTGGCGTGATTGGCATAGTACTTGATACATTCTGGTAGATTGTGGTTTTTGATTGTTTTGAGAGCTTTATTTTGGACTTATGTAGATATCTTTTAATCTGTACAATGAATGGCTAAACGAACTGTGCCGGCAAGTTCGAAATATGGATTTTAGACTAGGTAGACCTTTGGTTTGGGTTTCGGTGTACCCGAACTCATTTCGACTTGTTGAACGGAAAGTTAGAAAATTAAAAATATGAGTGTGCAACCTAAATTTGATCAAAACGACTTCGAATGGAAAATCTAACTACACCAAAAGATTCAGAACGTATATTTTAGGGTGGTAACATATTTGATGTGATTTTACGGCTTTTAAATCTCATTTCGACCCTCGATTTGGAAAATTGAGATTTCAGATTTCGAGGGTCAATTTTGTGAAAATAATATTTTTTTTAAAATTTGATATCGCCATTGAGTCTAAAGCTTCAAATTTAGTGTGGTTACATAGTTTGTTTGCATATATAGGACTCCAAACGAATTTCAGGCACTCCGTCGAAGTCTGGATTGGACTTAAAGAAGGAAAATTTGGTGCATAGCAGTTTTTTTTGTATAAAAACAGCTTTTCCCCTCTGTTTTGCTCATTTTTCATCTTGTCTCTTGAGAGTTAAATTCTATAATAGTGTGAGAGCTTAAAAGTGAAGTTTGTGGGAGCTTGGGAAGCTAGATTAACATCTATTTCTTGATTTTCGTACGGATTTAAGGTAACAATTCATCCTTTTCTTAGTAATTTCTTGATTAATTTCTCAAAACCCCAAAAATTTTAGGGCTTAATTCTAAACCCCAATTTCACTCCTTTTCACTTGAATAATATTTTAATCTTATAATTACTAGCTTTTCATTAATTTAACTTTCAAAACAACTCTAATTCTTGGTTTTAACCTAGATTTCAAAGATTTTACCCGGTAAAGCTTAAAAACATGATTTCTTTTCAATTCGAACCTCAGTTTTTACTTGATTTGACTTGAATTTGCAGATGTAGATTCCTAAAAATACGGAAAACATATTTTGAAGTAAAGTTACAATTTTTTCCTTCTTTTTCAAGAACCCATTTTGGGGGCCATTTTGACCCCGAACCAAAAATAGTCAAATGCGTATCGTTGGTTTTGTTTTAATGCATATATTTTATATTTAATGTTTTTAATAGAGTTTGGGATCATTCGAGGAAAGTAAGGTTGTGGGCAAAGTGTAGGTGTGACTTTAACTCTTTCAAACCGAGTTGGGTAGTAAACAATGGTACAAAATACATTTTAAGGGTGTGAACTAATCATGAAAAATAGATATCTATGTGTTGTACCCATGTGGGGGCCTGTATGTGATGTAATTATCAAAATTGAGATATTATGTGATGTGTGTGATTGTTTTGGGTCCTATGTGATGTTGATAGCCCTAAATACATATGAATAATTGTATTGTGTTGTTGAAATGTTTAACGTTGTACCATTAGTGTATTGTGATATATTCATACTTGTTGATATATGAGACATGTGGAAATTCAAGGATGAAATGGAAATAATGAGTGGATATTGGCTCACATGGTTGTGGAAATGTATAATTGTGGTTGGTTATGGAAATATTTCATGTGGTTGATTGTGGAAATACTCATTGTGATTGGTTCTGAGCATTACATACTCATATTATACTCATTTATGAAACATTTATACCACTGTGGCAACACCTTATTAACACTGACAACACCTTTTTAAAAACCCCTGAGGGATGTGTCGGGCAGGAGATATTGTAACACCTTATAAAACCTTTTTTGAGGGACGTGTCAAAAAGGAGATATGAGATATATGGATTGTATACGGGTTGAAAAACCCCCCATAGATCCTACCGGGGGATCTTTAGCTTTGTAGGTATATATGGGGATTGTGTGACTATCCCAGAGGTTGTGTGACGACCTAGTGCATCATCATCACATATATTGCACTTACTTTATTATGTTTTTGTTGTGTTGTAGTGCCATGTTGACTTATTATCTATATATTTGTCTTACCTTTCTTTACTTGTATTTGATGATCTTGTATCTACATGTTCTCTCTTGTTCTACTTATTTGTGACATAATGCATACTTGGGTTCTATCTTGGCGTATTGTTGTAATATATATGATATATTAGAACTGTTAGTACAAACGGTGTAGTCTACCATTATGGGATATTGTCTGACTACAGGCGACGTGCCCTTAGTGTATTTTGTATGCTTTATTTTCTACTTTGCTCTGTCGGGCTATGATACCTACTGAGTACAAGTGGACTGTACTCACTCCTATTTCACCCTTTTGGTGCATCTTTAGATTTGGGTGCACCTCAGACTGGTTGATTTTGGGTGCTTTCATATTTCTTAAGGTAGCGGTTGGACATTCATACATTCGAAATTCACCTCTATCTTTTTGTACTAGTTATGTCTTTATTAGTGTTCAGAGACAAATATTTTTCTTTGTGGTTATTTTTCTAATGTATTTGACTCCGGGATTGCATTAGTAGTTCTTATACTATTGACATCAGTTTTTGGGAGTTATGACTTCATATGTTTATTTTATTCTTTTATGTTTATGCGGTTCAACTTCTTTCTAGAAGCCTTAACTTAGGGTATTTCTATCTTTTTCCCCCTGTGTATCACTTTGGGTGATAGGCTTACTTATCAAGGTTTGCCGTGACAAGTGCCATCATGACCCTAGT
Source organism: Capsicum annuum (assembly GCF_002878395.1). Taxonomy (NCBI): domain Eukaryota; kingdom Viridiplantae; phylum Streptophyta; class Magnoliopsida; order Solanales; family Solanaceae; genus Capsicum; species Capsicum annuum. Next base: position 38,696,171 of record NC_061120.1, on the reverse strand, counting down.
ATTTTAGGTCATGACAAATTGGTATCAGAGCATCCAAGTTTCATTTGTCTCAATGGTGTAAGAACGAGATGTCTAATAGAGTCTCGCAGATCAATACATAGACGTTCGTATCTATCTTCGAGAGGCTATAGAATGTCTTTAGGAAACTTCTCTTATTTTATTCCTTATCGTGAAAAGTTCTTTCATACCTTGTCTTCTGAGTTGTGTTTCACTCAAACGGTGCGGATTTTGTTGCTTATATGACCTATCTGTTGAAAGATATTGCTAGAGTTTAGAGACGGTCTCTTGTGTGTTGTAGACCCCATGATTCTCACAAGATGACTTGGGATTAATTCGCCGAGGCTTTCCTAGAGAGACTTATTCCTTTTAGTTTGAGATAACATATGTGGGATGAGTTTGATCATTTGGAGCAGGGCTCCATGATAATTGTTGAGTATGAGGCACGCTTCCATGCCTTTTCCAGATATTCCAATGATAGAATTTCCACCAAGTCTGAGAAGATTCAGAAGTTTGTGAAGGATTTAAATGTCTCCCTTTAGTTGGCTACGTCTCAGATGGTTGTGCTTAGGGCTTCTTTTAAGAGTATTATGGATCATGATAAGATGATAGAGGGTATTCTTAGAGCATCTCAGGGAGGCGCCAAGAAGGTGTAACATTTTGGTGAGTTCAGGAGTCAGATATCTCTAGGCGTCATTTTTGAGTGTACCTCAGACTAATTGATTTTGAGCGCCTTCAGATTTATCAAGGTAGTGCTTGGACATTCATACATCTAGAGTTCACCTCTATCTTTCAATACTAGTTATGTCTTTATTAGTGTCCAAAGATATATATTATCCTTTGTGGTTATTTTTCTGATGTTTTTGATTCTGAGATTGTATTATTAGTTTTTATACTATGGACACCAGGTTTTGGGAGTTGTGGATGCATGTGTTGATTTTATTCTTTCCATTTTTATTATATTTGTGTGGTTCGACTTCATTCTAAAAGCCTTGTCTTAGGGGTATTTCTATATTTTTCCCATTTTATATCAATTTGGGTGATAGGCTTACTAGCCAAGGTTTCCCACAATAAGTGCCATCACGACCCTTGTATTTTGGGTTGTGGCATTAAATTAAGACTTCCTATTATTTTAGTTTGTTCCAATAGATGAGTCATATGTTGCAATAGATAGGTCATCTATTGGAAATTATCATACAGGTCTTCTTCCTATTTTAATATATCCCAACAGATGACCCATCTGTTGCAATAGATAGGTTATCTATTGGGACAAATTAAAACAGTAGGAAAACCTGTTGATTTTCTCTAACGGATGAGTTATCCTTTTCCATTTTTTTGTATCTCTGTGATTATCATTAAAAATTCTAAATTTTTAGGTGGATGTCTCAGGTGAAGACTATTAGTTCGGAAGAACACAAGAATTATCTATTTGAAGGGTTCAACATCTCGAATGAGGCTCTAAAAATAACAAAGTTGATCAATGACTATTTAGAATGGATTACCGATGGGATGTTAAAGCTTCCTGCCAGTAGGTACATAAATCATTTTAAAAAATATTGATTTATACAATTCTTGTTGTAAAAACATGATATTAACACATATAAATAATGCAAAAAAAAAAAAAATGATGAGCACTTCAAAGTAAACCAATCGGGTCTTGTTGGGGATATGTTAGACTTTGTTGTTGCATATCACAAAATAAAAAATTGGTTCTATTTGTTGTCACAATTCCAAACTTGCTGGAATAATGAGATTTATTGTGGGTTATTTAACTATATCTATTTATTGATTTTACTATTACCTAATCTGAATGTTTGATAATATGTACAACATGTCGATGTCATTTTTTACTACCTTTAAAAATAGGCAAAGTTACAAACACAACAACAATATAGATACATGACAGGAAACTATTTGTTCAAAGTTTACGTCAATAAAAGCTACGATCTTTGTCAACAAAAACTAAAAATTCCCTAAAATAAGGAATGTTTAATCAACATCATGAAAGTCTTTAGCATTCCAGCTAATTTAGTGGACGAAGTGTATATCCCAATCAATTATGGTGGTGGATTCCATTTGGTGTTGTCTATAATTGTTCTTAAAGAGAGGCACATCTAATTTTATGACTCAATATTGGCAAGGAGACGTTCTGGGCCATTGTTTAAGATACAAAAGCTGGTCAAAGTATTGCCCACATACCTTGAATTAATTGGCTTTATGGATCAAAAGATTTGTACTGATTGGTCGACGATTGAAGCATACCGAGATAAAATAGATAATTCATTTGATGTAGAATATGTGTAAGGAATTACTCAACAATCTAGTGGTATCCTGTAAGTATATCATGATTTAGTTTCATAAATTTCATAATTCTTACATTAATGACAAGATATGTATTATCTAATTTTTACAATCGCTGGGATTGCGCTCTTGTAGTTATCGCTTATGCTGAGTATTTGAGTGATGGATTACAAGTACCAAATGATGGACTTGATGTCCAATTACTCCATTAAAGATATGCTACTCTTTTATGGTATTATGGAGATGTGAAGGCTAAGAATTGGTGCATAAGCGACATTAAATATCTGCGATGACCAAATTTGAATTCCACACCACCGGATGAAGAACAACTGGTCAATATTGAGTAGATTTTTATAGCTTGAGTCTTGTCAAAGTAATAACCTCTCCTCTCCTTAGAAATTATTGGCTTCAAAACTTAAATTGTAAATATTTATCATCCATACCCATAATAAATTTTTACATTTTTATTTATTGTTAATTTGTTTAATGTAATTTGTGAAGACTTCGATTTATTTAATTTTGTCTATGAATTATATTTTTTCCTTAGATTTGAACTTATTAATTGATGGAATAGTAGATTCAAATATTGCAATAGATAATGGATTTGTTGCAACAAATGGCACATCTGTTGTCTATATCAAACAGGTCTTTGTATTTGTTTGAATTTTTCCAACAGATGGTTCATCTGTTGGAACCAATTAAAACAATAGTAATTATTTTTTTACTAATTCATAAGTTTGCAAATTTAATAAAATAATACATTTGTCATCAAACATAAAAAATAAAAAAAAAGTGCCATTACTTAAACAATGTACAATTAAGTTAAAAACTTAGAATAAAAATTGTCATCATTCTTTTACATTTTCTTTTTTAAACACAGGCTTCAAACTTTGATATAGGATCCCGGCAACACAGACCTCTTGCATCCTTGCTATATTGTTGTCTTTCAGTATGTCCTTGGTAATGAAATTTTAGTGTAGGTTAGCAAACATTCGATATATGCAAGGGAGTATGACCCGATATCATTTTTTTCAAGTTCCTTTTTTTGACATTCAAATGTCCATTTTTTAAGCACTTCCTCTGGCAAGTCATGCATTAAGTCACTTTGCTCCAAAATTTTGGGGAGAAAATCCAATAGTGGTTGCACCTTGGCGAAAAATCCCAGTCCTCGATGCATGGTAAGTTGCAGTCATAAGCATTAATGTGTCCCTTATAGAGGAGGATCTCAAAAGTCACAAAATATTCTTTTCCAGGGTCATGACATCAATCATTCTTTTTTCTCCAATCCAATTCATGCCATACGGAAATGACATCTTCCCTCTAATATAGTAAATCATATCTTGATCCCATTGGAACTTTAATATTAACGTCTCAAGATCTAGGCCACTGAGAGTTGCTACTTTGGTACTGATTACCTCTTACCTACTCATAAAATTGTTGTAAAAGTGTAGGTCCATTATCCTATCGCCACAATCATATGCTTTGTTGTACATGAGGTGACTTTCCCTTATGAGGCAGAGAATTTCATCAATATTCTAGGATACAAGAAGACAATTTTTAAATAGGTTAGTAATAAAATAAAAAAAATTAGAAAGATGCAATGGATTGATCATCTATTGCAATAGATGGTCCATATATTACAACAGATCAGTAATATATTGTAATAGATGGTCGATCTGTTGCATAGGTTCTATGAATATGTTAATAGATTACCCATCTTCTGCAACTTATGCAATATATGGACCACCTATTGCAATAAATTACCCATCTATTAGGTAGCTTCTCTGAACTTGTGTTAACAATTACCCACTCTATTACAACTTATGCAGCAGATGGATTGTCTATTAAAAAAGATGACTTAGAAGGTTAGGTTATAAAAAGTAAAAACTTACCTTGTCATCATTCCACATATGCATATCTTTCATCATCTTGAAGTCTTTGGAGAAAGATGGGTTCATCATGATGCACCTTGGCGGATTCTTGGAATTCTTATAATTTCTCAAGTCATAAGCCTTTTAGTGCCAACTAACATGTATATGTCCATTTTCCTCAATAGTACCTGAAATTCATCAATATTTGATGGAGGAGGATTAGCAATTTTTCTTGATTTCCTAGTTAAGAGTATACGTTTAATTTATTTTTCTTCTTCCTAACCTCCACTATTAGAGTGTATGGATCTCTTACCTTCTTGGATGGTACGAAACCCCTCTTGGATATAAATATATTGACAGCATCAGTAGATCATCTATTTTTTTGAAGATCCCTTCCTGTCTATCCATGTACTTTTTACAATTACAAAGAGAATATGATCTTGAAGAGGGGTGAGTTACACCACTGAAACGGGTGATTGGAAATCATCATCTTCTTGAATGTTAAATTTGGTTTTAGATATTTCTATTTTTTCTTGAGCATCCTGAAACACCTTGAGTTTTTGGACCTTAGAAAATATCTTAGATTTCTGGTCTTTGGATAGGATACAATGAGGGGAAACAACTCATACACTGGGATACAAATGGTATGGGTTATTCATGTGCTGACCTGTGTTAGTTGGTGGGTTGGATTTGGCTTTTGGAATAGGTACGATTTGGGTGGTAAGAGTCATATCGGTGGACATAGATCATTTAGTTTGGTTATTTCCTCTACTTAATCTTAGACTTGGTGGACTAAGTTGGATATAAGTACGAGTGTCTCACCAGAAGCTATAAGCCATGGTATAAGTCATACCATGGACTCGTATAGTGGACAGTGTTCAATCCTCTTTAGATTTTATTCTTTCAGGGTATAAATCATAGGTACCAGTCGTATGCATGGATATAACATGGTTTAGGGTAAGTCGTACCTTGTATAATATTGGGTCCAAAGGAGATGGCCTTGGGTATGAGTGGCGGGTACCATAGTATTAGAGGGTACGATTTGTATGGCTAGTCATATCCTCTGATGGGATTTTGGTGTAGTTTAAGTGAGGGTAATCTAGATATTTCCCTACTTAACCTAATAAGGCCCCATTAATTTAAACTCACTTAAAATAATAAGGCCCCATTAATTTAAACTCACTTGGGAGGTTATTTGCCCTATTATTCTATTTTTTAACACTTAGAAAAATACTCTCAAATCCTCTCTAAAGTTCTTGAGCGAGATAAGCTAGGCTTACATCTTAAGGATTAATTTGGAGCTTATGTTGGTGATTTCTCTTCATTATCTTCTTGGTTTAAGTCATGTTGTCTTCCATCATTATTAGTTCAAACTAAAGGCATGATTTTATACAATGATATCATGGTTTGATTATTGTATGGCTTTGGGTTTTCAAATATAATTTGGGTATTTTGGTTATAAATGCTCGGTTATGGTTTTTCTATGTTTTAATTATGCTTTTATATGCTTCAATGGTGGTTTTGGATAATTTATTGCATGGAAATGGGTAATTGGTAATTGGCTTTGGTTTTGGAAATACTATGCCTCCAATTTGTTTGATAAAATGCCTATGAGAATGTTTTTACTACATTGCTGGATTTTTTTAATTGAATGAATGCATGGCTTAAACTTGGTATTGGAACCCTAAATGGTTAAATGGTTTGGAATGGTCAAAATAAAATGGTTTTGGGTTTAACAATCTTTCTTATAGGGTAAAATGGAATCCCTGAAGTAATCATAATAATGGAACACTTGTGGGGTGCATCCATATGCACGCACCTTATTCTTCTTACCCCATTATTTTGTTTTATGTATGTGGTCATAATAACCTGATCAGTAATACATTCCTCCCATACATAAAAGTAGATCCATCCATATGCACGCACCTTATTCTTCTTACCCCATCAATGTCAAATAATATTTTATCTTCAGTTCTCATCATGAAGTAGTGTAAAAAACTACGGAGGCTCAAAGGGTAACCATCTTCAAAACCATTCTTCTTAATCTTCTAGGAAGGGTAAAAACAATATCAAAAACTAAAACTAATCGAGAAACCCTTTATGCTACTGGATTGAGTTCTTCCAATAGATGGACCATCTGTTGCAACAAATGGGAAATTTGTTGGAAGAGCTCAATCCGATAGAAAAGGTTTTTAGTACTCCCAACAAATGACCAATCTATTACAATAGATTGACCATCTGTTGGAGAAATGAAATCCAAGTTTTGTGTTCTTCCAATAGATGACCAATATGTTACAACAGATGGTCCATCTGTTGAAAGAACTGAATAAAAATGGTTTTTAATAAGCAAATGGTTATTAAAACTGTGAAAAGTCATGACTTTTTGATTATTTAATAAAGAAAAATGGTTAGTTAAATTTAATAACTAATGTTAATAGTAAAAAGGTTAAAAGTCATGACTTTTCACCAGTTTGATTTAAATAATCAAAAAGTCATCAATTTGATTTAATTAGGGGATATAATTAATAAAAAAGAGGTGAACAATCATGAATGTTTGCCTCACACATTCAAATTCAATTCTCTATAAATAGGTCCTTACTCATTCTATCTTCTCCACTTCATTTATTTCTTGCATCTTGTCTTTTATAAAAATAGTATTACATCTTCAATCACTTCTCTTCAAAGAGCAAATTCTTTTTTTGTTCGTTGAGGTATGTCTTTTTTGTAAAACTACCAGTTGGTAGTATATGTTGTATTATATTCACTCTTTTCTTTTCTTTAGTGTTTTACGTTTTTTGTTAATGCATACATGTTCTAGATATGGTTGATCCAGGTTGGCACATGGCGATTTTGCATGAAATGGTGCAGGAACATTAAGGAAGATTCATGAACTCCAGTGGGAATTAGGTGCCATGAGAGCAAGGTTACTTCATGAGATTCGAAGGCTGAAGAGGGCCCTGTTGCTGCCAGTTGACAATAATATTAATAATAATAATAATAATTAGGTTATATTTTTTCATTTAGCGTATGTATTTTGTTTTATTTATATTTGATCTACCAATACCTAATGTATTTTTTTCTTTACTTTCTTTTTTATTTTTGTATGTAATGAATGGAAAAATCTAATTTTGGTCATCTTTGACTTTATTTCTTGTTTAATTTTTACTCTATTTCTTTTTCTTAACATGTTGAGAATTGGAAGTAGGTTTGAGCATTTGTCACAATTTTGAATCTAGTAAAAATAGCAAGGATTTTATGTTCTTCTAATAGATGGACCATCTGTTGCAATAGATTGGTCATTTCTTGGAAGAACACAAAATAGTGGAAAGAACTGTACAATAAGCTATGTTTGACATCATAATATTATACCTATACAATAAAATCACTTAGTATGATATCATACAATATTACAAAGTTGAAACTCAAACAAGACATTAAATTCATAAGAATGTACCTATTTGCCGAACAAAATGCCCGGCTCCATCTCTCAAAGCTGACAGGTTTGAGATGTTGTTCAGACTTGGGATGCATATCCCTTATTTGATTGAAATAGTCAAAAAACTCTATTTTATTATATACTTTAGCTACTCTATAAAAAAGATTCAAGACCCCTTCGTTGTGAAAGTTGTTTCAAATTTTTTCTCCAAGATGTCTTATACAACAACCAAAGTAAGCTGAAGTGAAGATAATTAAACCTATCTTTTGGATACTTAGATGTCTATCTGAAATTATACATAACTCTTTGGTGTTATCTACACAGCTTCACATTTGTTCAAAAAAAACATGCATACAAGGCATCATATTCCTTGTCCACTACAAAAAAAGTGACAGGAAAGCTATGACTCTCATCATCCCATGCCACAGTCGATATCAAAACTCCATTATACTTGCTCCTTAAGAATGTCCCGTCGATGAATTTTCTCAATTGTTAAAAACCAAGAATCCAAGCTCCATAGGATACAAAAAGGTACTTGTACCTTCCATTTTCATCAACATGCAACGTTGTCTTACTTCTGAGATTTATGGACTCAAACATGTAATGGTAGGCATCAAGGACTGCATATCCTTGATCATATGTTTCCCTTACCAACTTCTTGACAATCCCATGGACATATAAATCTTTCAATAACGGACTATAACACCTAATTTTGTATGGATTTGGTTGGCTATATCACTAATAGAAGGGCCTTTACCACTGGGGAATCTATGTTTGAAATAATTACTGAGGACTTTTGTCGTGGCTATAGTATTATGGCTCATAATATGCTCCAAACCACATATGTGATACTTTTAATTAACATTAATGACGAATCAGTCAAAACATAAGTATTTCATAGCCCTAAACCACCACTTGCAGTCCAGATTAGAACATCTAAAATAATAGACATTTATCAAATTAATCACCTTCTTTAGTCGGAAATCTTTTTTTAAGCAAGCAATATTATGACGCTTAACTCACTCCCATAATTAAGGGGTAAGGCAGTCGTTGTCAAGTTACCCAATTTGAATTGGGGTCTAATCTTAAAAAGTGAATTATAGACTTCAAACCATATGGATGCTAAAATTACTATGAGATTACCCGGAATGCTAATAAAAATGACATGTAAAATAAAAAGGGGGGATTTGATTGGAAACTATTCATAATAAACTTTAACAAACACTTGGTGAATGAAACTTTTACTTAGAATTAAAGATTTGAGGAAATTTAAGGATTATGTCTATCTAGAGGTTATGCATGTGGGTTGATGTTGGTTCATCAAGAAATTTATTTGTTAACTAAAGGCTAGGCTAGGTCGAAGATCATTAGGGTCACTCTTCCTATTAAACAACACTGATTTCACCTGTTGACTTTTTCAAGCACCTAACAAGTTGACAAATTTTCATAATTACACAAGACCTCAATTAAGCATCCTTATTTCTTGGATGATGCCCTTGATATGATTTACACTCCTAATACACTTATTTCTAAGATTGCAAAAGGTAGTAAACCATAGACTCAATTGTCCACCATTTCCTTGTCCCCCTATAACCCTCTTTCGCGGATGTTATGAGTTACCTAATACTCACTTTCATCCCTTTTTTGAGGATGATAAAGGGTTACTAGAGTTTTGGGGTTTTCACCCATCAAACCTATTTGGAGATTTGGGGTTTTTACCCATCAATTTCCAACCCATAAGCTCAAGCAATGGTAGAATCCATACTCAACAACTAAAATCCATGTACACACAACAATACCCATGCACAATTATACTCTAGTTAAACATAATCCTAAGATTAAATTACTCATGAAGAAACTAAAGAGAGATATACCGTAAGGATTATCCAAAGTATTCATCCTTCACAAAAATCCTAAGAAATTTAGACTCCAAAGTTAATTACACACTTGCCCAATTAGGATTTAAAGTCTTGAATTTAAAGATATCTTATGAGGTAAGCAATACCCATAGAAGAAAGGGTTTTTGCTTATATATGGTTTGGGATTCTTCTAAGTACTTTTACAGATCTGCCCCTTGGCATAATCTTGTCGAACTGCGATCATGCATGGCTATTTATGACCTATCCAAGTGACCGCAATTGTATGCCACGACCATATTTTGTTGACCGTCTTGACTGACCACAGCCGCAGATTAAGGACTGCGGTCACGGTAACTGAGGCTGATATAGTCCAGGTCTTCAGCTGCACTCTTCTTTGCTTCTTTTTTATTATTTTCATCCCCAATCCACATCTACCAATCTCCTCAACTCTATGCCTACAAAGAGTTGATATTAGTGTATTTTATCACCAATATGTTTCATTCATTTATTTAAAACAAGGTAATATGTACAAATTTTTAGGGAGAATGAGTGGAAAAATCACCCCTCATCAAACATACAAATAAGTAGCTAGTTCATCCTTATTCTTGAATATCATTCCTTTGAAAAAACCAGTCTCATCATCTTGATGATTGCCCAACTACATTGATTGAGAAGAACTATCCAATACATTGCTCACAACATCAGGCGTATGTGTTTCATCATCCTTGCTCACTGGATCTCCACTACTCTCATTATCATGTGGAATATTCATGTCCACACTATCCAATTTATCATCAAACATATCTTCTTATTCTTGTTCTTATTCTACATTCTAATTCTTATTCTCGCTTGATTTTTCAACCACATACACCCTTAACACTGGCCGAGATAAATCACTTAGATAAGCATGCAACTGAACATGATTAGTTATCTTGAAAGGTAGTACCCTCAGATTTTCTAAGGAGTTATGCATGTAGCTGATAACAAGTTCTTTTGGTTGAAAATTCAGTCCACAATAGCTAATGATTAAGTTCACAAAATCATTATACGAAACATTACTTTGGACTATCATAACTACCATCTCTAGAATTTCACTCTTCTTCCAATGCGAAACATATCGATTGTTCTTCTTGATCCATTTACCATGACAATCTACCCCTATTGTTATTGATCCCTCCATTAGTGGCACCTAAAGTCATTTTTTTAAAAGTTAATAATTATATTATAATAAGTTAATAATGGTTGTATAGTATAATAACATGGACCCTAACAGATGAGTAATCTATTGCAATAGGTGAATAATCTATTGGAATAGGTGACTCACCTGTTGGTATAGATCTTATAGTACTATACAACCTAAACCTGATTCTAATAGATGAGTCATCTGGTGAAATAAATAGATAATTTATTACAACAGATGACTTACTTGTTACAGTAGATGGCCCATCTATTGGAATCGGCTTCAGGTTCTATAGTTTTGTGAATCCTAATAGGTGAGTCTTTAGTCGTAACATATCACTCATTTATTGTAATAGATTACTCACCTATTATAATAGATGAATCATCTATTGCAAATTATATGAAAATAAAATTAAGGTAAGTGGAGATGTATAAAACACCAATAATAAATAAAAACAAAAGAAGCAAAGAGAGCAACAACATTTACAAAACAAGTCAATGAGGGAGAATATGAAAAAACAATAGTGGGTGACTAGAAAAAATATATAAAAAAGACAAATACAGGTATATAATTGGAGAGGTAGACAAGGAGAATGAATATGAAGTTGCTATATCCAATCCTTTTTTATGCACTAAAGGATAAAAAAGCTGAAAGTATCAACAACGAGGACAAGGAATGGAACAAAAAGAGTACAGGAGATTCAGTAAACAAAAGTATTTGGCAAAACTAAAGAAAGCAAGCAATCAGCAAAGAGAGGAGAGAACAATGGAATAGAACATGTCAATGAGGAGAGCATATAAAAGAAAGAAGATGGTACAAAAAGTAATGTAGAAGGGGAGAAAGATAAGCAACAAGCAAAGAATGATCAATAGAAAGAAAGTGTTAAACAAAATAAAGGTCCATAACAGAAAACAACACAAGACTATTAAAATGATCATGGTGCATTACAATCAGAACATGTAGTTCTTCTGTGGACATCATTCTTGCATATGGAGCACTTGTTTTATCATGATGGAAATGATTTTCTGACTGCACGCCTCCTCTAAAATTGCCTTCTTCCTTGTTTGATAGTGCTTGTGTCAATATATGGATAAGGTATTAATCTCTCCAAAATCTCTACAGGAACAACGTAAGATTCTTCAGAAGGAACCATATTAATATTCTCACTATATGTCCTTATATATCTTTCCACCAAATAATATGGAGATGAGAACTTATAAATTTGAGTTCTATATTGTGCACCATATTGGGTTCGAAGAACTTCCATAGCATCTAGACAAGGTATTTTGTACAAGTCAAAAACTCTACATATACAAGATCTACTTTGAAGATCGACCATGGAAACATCACAATGACTGCCAATAATGAATTTGTAATATTCTATTTGATGAGCAAATAACCTATTCCCCAAATGGATATTTGTTGATATTTGTTTTTCGCTTCTAGAACAAGTTTATTGCTTGTGCTCATGAACTGTACGCCTTTCATGAAAGAATTGGTCATACCTCTTGTTTATTTTATTAAATATCGTTACAATGGGAAATTCTCTTTCAGCGCCAAACATTGAATTCGATGATTAAGCTATGTTTGACATCATAATATTATACCTATACAATAAAATCACTTAGTATGATATCATACAGTATTACAAAGTTGTAACTCAAACAAGACATTAAATTCATAAGAATGTACCTATTTGCCGAACAAAATGCCCAGCTCCATCTCTCAAAGCTAACAGGTTTGAGATGTTGTTCAGCCTTGGGATGCATATCCCTTATTTGATTGAAATAGTCAAAAAACTCTATTTTAGTATATAGTTTAGCTACTCTATAAAAAAGATTCAAGACCCCTTCGTTGTGAAAGTTGTTTCAAATTTTTTCTCCAAGATGTCTTATACAACAACCAAAGTAAGCTAAAGTGAAGATAATTAAACCTATCTTTTGGATACTTAGATGACTATCTAAAATTATACATAACTCTTTGGTGTTATCTACACAGCTTTATATTTGTTCAAAAAAACATGCATACGAGGCATCATATTCCTTGTCCACTACAAAAAAAGTGACAGGAAAGATATGACTCTCATCATCCCATGCCACAGTCGACATCAAAACTCCATTATACTTGCTCCTTAAGAATATCCCGTCGATGAATTTTCTCAATTGTTTGAAACCAAGAATCCAAGCTCCATAGGATACAAAAAGGTACTTGTACCTTCCATTTTCATCAACATGCAACGTTGTCTTACTTCTGAGATTTATGGACTCAAACATGTAATAGTAGGCATCAAGGACTACATATCCTTGATCATGTGTTTCCCTTACCAACCCCTTGACAATCCCATGGACATATAAATCTTTCAATAACGGACTATAACACCCAATTTTGTATGGATTTGGTTGGCTATACCACCAATAGAAGGGCCTTTACCACTGGGGAATCTATGTTTGAAATAATTACTGAGGACTTTTGTCGTGGCTAGAGTATTATGACTCATAATATGCTCCAAACTACATATGTGATACTTTTAATTAACATTAATGACAAATCAGTCAAAACATAAGTATTTCATAGCCCTAAACCACCACTTGCAGTCCAGATTAGAACATCTAAAACAATAGACATTTCTCAAATTAATCACCTTCTTTAGTCAAAAATCTTTTTTTAAGCAAGCAATATTATGACGCTTAACTCACTCCCATAATTAAGGGGTGAGGCAGTCGTTGTCAAGTAACCCAATTTGAATTGGGGTCTAATCTTAAAAAGTGAATTATAGACTTCAAACCATATGGATGCTCAAATTACTATGAGAATGCTAATAAAAATGACATGTAAAAAATGGGGGTATTTGTTTGGAAACTATTCACAACAAACTTTAACAAGCACTTGGTGAATGAAAATTTTACTTAGAAATAAAGATTTAAGGAAATTTCAGGATTATGTCTATCTTGAGGTAATGCTTGTGGGTTGATGTTGGTTCATCAAGAAATTTATTTGTTAACTAAAGGCTAGGCTAGGTCGACGATCATTAGGGTCACTCTTTCTATAAAACAACACTGATTTCACCCGTTGGCTTTTTCGAGCACCTAACAAGTTGACAAATTTTCATAATTACCCAATACCTTAATTAAGAATCCCTATTTCTTGGATGATGCACTTGATATGATTTACACTCCTAATATACTTATTTCTAAGATTGCAAAAGGTAGTAAACCATAGACTCAATTATCCATCATTTCCTTGTCCCCCTATAACCCTCTTTCGCGGATGTTATGAGTTACCTAATATTCACCTTCATCTCTTTTTTGAGGATGATAAAGGGTTACTAGAGTTTGGGGTTTTCACCCATCAAACCTATTTAGATATTTGGGTTATCACCCATCAAATTCCAACACATAAGCTTAAGCAATGGCGGAATCCATACTCAACAACTAAAATCCATGTACACACAACAATACCCATACACAATTATACTCTAGTTAAACATAATCCTAAGATTAAATTACTTAGCTACTCATGAAGAAACTAAAGAGAGATATACCATAAGGATTATCCAAAGTATTCATCCTTCACAAAAATCCTAAGAAATTTAGACTCCAAAGTTAATTACACACTTGCCCAATTAGGATTTAAAGTCTTGAATTTAAAGATATCTTATGAGGTAAGCAATACCCATAGAAGAAAGGGCTTTTGCTTATATATGGTTTGGGATTCTTCTAAGTACTTTTATAGATCTGCCCCTAGGCATAATCTTGTCAACTGTGATCATGCATGACTATTTATGACCTATCCAAGTGACCGCAATTATATGCCACGACCATATTTTGTTGACCGTCTTGACTGACCACAGCCGCAGATTGAGGACTGCAGTCACGGTAACTGAGGCTGATATAGTCCAGGTCTTCAGCTGCACTCTTCTTTGCTTCTTTTTTATCATTTTCATCCCCAATCCACATCTACCAATCTCCTCAACTCTATGCCTACAAAGAGTTGATATTAGTGTATTTTATTACAAATATGTTTCATTCATTTATTTAAAACAAGGTAATATGTACAAATTTTTAGGGAGAATGAGTGGAAAAATCACCCCTCATCAAATATACAAATAAGTAGCTAGTTCATCCTTATTCTTGAATGTCATTCCTTTGAAAAAACCAGTCTCATCATCTTGATGATTGCCCAACTACATTGATTGAGAAGAACTATCCAATACATTGCTCACAACATCAGGCGTATGTGTTTCATCATCCTTCCTCACTGGATATCCACTACTCTCATTATCATGTGGAATATTTATGTCCACACTATCCAATTTATCATCAAACATATCTTCTTATTCTTGTTCTTATTCTACATTCTAATTCTTATTCTCGCTTGATTTTTCAACCACATACACCCTTAACACTGGCCGAGATAAATCACTTAGATAAGCATGCAACTGAACATGATTATTTATCTTGAAAGGTAGTACCCTCAGATTTTCTAAGGAGTTATGCATGTAGCTGATAACAAGTTCTTTCGGTTGAAAATTCAGTCCACAATAGCTGATGATTAAGTTCACAAAATCATCATACGAAATATTACTTTGGACTATCATAACTATCATCTCTAAAATTTCACTCTTCTTCCAATGCGAAACATATCGATTGTTCTTCTTGATCCATTTACCGTGACAATCTACCCCTATTGTTATTGATCCCTCCATTAGTGGCACCTAATGTCATTTTTTTAAAAGTTAATAATTATATTATAATAAGTTAATAATAGTTGTATAGTATAATAACATGGACCCTAACAGATAAGTAATCTATTGCAATAGGTGAATAATCTATTGGAACAGGTGACTCACCTGTTGGTATAGATCTTATAGTACTATACAACCTAAAGCTGATACTCATAGGTGAGTCATCTGGTGAAACAAATGGATAATTTATTACAACAGATGACTTAATTGTTACAGTAGAAAGTGTAAAACAAAATAAAGGTCCTCAAGAGATAGCATGGTAGTTGATGGTATTGGAGAAGGAGAAAGCAGCTAAGGAATTAATGGTGATTGAAGGGGTTTTACCCTTAGCAATCCAAGTAGAAAATATGGTTGAATGTTTTAATAAAAACAAAGAAGATTTGGATATGGCAGATTTGAAAGATAATATAAATAATATAGCTATTAAAGCTAATTTGTCACCAAAGTAGATAGAATCAATAAAAGCAAAAAAATCAAAAACAGAGAAGAAAGGCAAGAATGCAAGTTCAGCCACAATGAAGACAAGAAGCCATACGTCTAAAATAAAGTCAAGATGAATGGTTTGATTTGGAACATAAGGTCACTCAATACTCAGAAAACATTTACCAGGTTAATAACCTTATAAAAGAGACATTAATTTTATTTCATAGGGATTATGGAGCTCTTCCAAGAAAGTCACAACATTAAAGAATGTAGAAGAAGATTGATCATGCAGTTGTGAATACATCAGGGGAGTTATGGTCTTTCATGGATGCTAATGTGGAATATAGTATGATTAAACATGAAGATCAACAGTTGTCTATGAATTTAGAAAACTAATATGTAGGAATATCAGTGGTGGTTACTTTAGTATATGCTAAATGTTCTCAAAATAAAAGAATTGTGTTGTGGGATTCGCTAGCAGACATGACAAGTTCTACTCAAAAGCCTTGGTCTATAAGAGGGGATTTTAATTTTATAAGGAGTGATGAAGAAAAACTAGGAGGAATACCTGTTACTATCAATGAAATATAAGATTTTAATCAGTTCATAAGCTTGTGCAACATGAAGGAATATGATTTCAAGGAAAGTAACTATACATGGTGGAATGGAAGAATTGATGAAGAATGCATTTTAAAAGTTTATATAGAATCTTGTGTAATGACAAAATGCAGGTGATTTTTCCAATAATGGAATTAAAGCATTTGGTGAGGAGTGGTTCTAATTATTCCCCTTTATTTCTTCAAGTTAGAAAAGAGAAGCAGTAGATAGTTAGATCTTTCAAATTTCTCAATTTTTGGTTGAAGGAAGAATCATGCATAAAGGTGATTACATAGAATTGGCAAACAGAGATAGTGGGAAATCCTTTCATTATGTTTCAACAAAAGTTGAAAAAGACCAAATTTGCTCTTACAAGGTGGAGGAAAGAGAAATTTGGGAATATCTTTCAGGAAATTGCAAATCTGGAAGATATTAATAAAGTAAGGGAGAAGATATTTGAATATGATCCATCTGGAATAAATAGAGAAAATCTGTTTAGGTCTCAAGCTGAATTAAACATACAACTTATAAGGGAAGAATATTTTTGGAGGTGAAAAGTAGGATTTGAATGGTGAGAGGATGGTGAGAGGAATACTAAATTATTCCATACAATTGTTAAAGGAAGAAGTAGAATGCTTAAAATAAGAAGAATCCAAAATAATGAGGGGGATTTGATGGAAGATCAGGAAGACATTGCAGCTTCAGTTGTTGAGTTCTTTCAGTAATAATTTACAAAGCAAAAGGATGCTGATGATTTTTCTTTACTAGAAGAATTAACTACTTTGGTATGTGTAGAGCAAAATGAGGAAATCATAAGAATGCCAACTGAAGAAGAAGTTAAAGATGTTGTCATGGGACTGAAGATTGATAGTTCAGAAAGACTAGATGGAATGGCAGGTACCTTTTACCAAGATGCATGGGAGATTATTGGGAAGGACATTCACAGAATGGTGATAGATTTCTTTTGTAGATTTGAACTCCCAAGGTTCATTACTCATACTAATTTGGTATTTCTACCAAAAAATTTAGTGGTGAATACCTTTTCAGACTTAAGACCTATTTCACTTAGTAATTTTGTGAATAAAATCTTCTCAAGAATTATTCATGAGAGAATTAAAGGTTTACTACCACATATGATTTAACTAGAACAAGCTGGATTTGTGTAAGAAAGAAGCATTGTTGAGAATATTTTGGTGGTCTAGGAAATAATTTTAGAAGTATAAAGAGAGGCAAACCTCCAGAAATTATTATTAATCTAGATATGATGAAGGCTTATGATAGGGTGGAGTGGTTATTTCTTACCAAAGTAATAAGAAAGTTAGGATTTTCTGAAATTATAATAGATATGGTGTACAACCTCTTAGGGACTAACTGCTATTCAATCTTGTTGAATGGTTAACCTAAAAGATTCTTCAAATTCACAAGGGGCCTGAAACAAGGTGATCCACTATCACTTACTTTGTTCATAATTGGATTAGAGGTAATGTCTAGAAGTTTGAAGACTTTGATACAGAAGAAAGAATTCAAGTTGTTTGGCATGCCAAGGTGAAGTCCTAAAGAAATCATTTAGCCTTTATAGATGAAATGATCATAATGTGTAAAGGTGGGGTGAGAACCTTACAAATGGTTACAAGATCTCTGGAAAGAGATAAAGAAGTATTAGGATAGAAGATCAATAACAAAAAAGTGCAATTTATCTTCATAAACGTGTCTCTAATGGAGTTATGGTTATGGCAGAAGTGGTTACTGGAATATTAAGAAAGGAGTTCCCTGTCACTTATCTAGGTTGTCCAATTTTTTATATGAGAAATAAAAAATATTATTATCATCATATCATGAATAAGATAAGTTTTAAGTTATAGAGATGGAAAGGAAAGCTTCTATTATTTAGAGGAAGAGCAGTTTTGATTAAGCATGTCCTTCAAAGCATTCCTATTCACTATTTATCAGTAATAAATCCTTCTCTAAATGTGATAAATATAATTCAAAGACTATTAGCTCAATTAATTTAGAGTAGGAATATAGGGTAAAGAGGGAGGCATTGGATTAATTGGCAGACAATATGTTTACCTAAAGAAGAAGGAGAATTGGGTTTTAGAAAGGTAACAAATATCTCTATGGCAAGGAGAATTGGGTTTTAGAAAGGTAACAAATATCTCTATGGCTCTTTTTTGTAAATTATGGTTGAATTTCAGAACTACAAAATAAATTTGGAGTAGCTACATGTTTAATAAATATTGTAAAAAGGAACGTCCTAATTTGGTCATATGAAGAAAGGGTGCAAGTTGACCTCAGGTGTGGATGAAAATGTTATTAGCAAGGGATCTAGTAGAGCATTTGATTGTATGGAAAATTAGGAAAGAGAATTCAAATATTTGGTTAGATAATTGGACATTACAAGGTGACTTACATTCAATCATGATGGACAGTTCATATGAGAAGGGGGAATATTAGGTGGTTAGAGACTTAGCAGATAATGGAAGATGGAAAGAGAAAGTAATTAAAGACATTTTTCCAAAAGATATAGCTGACCACATTCTGCATAAGATTCATCCACCTGGTGAAGAAGATGGGGACAGTCCTATGTAGAGTATAGAAGCAATAGGACAATTTTTAATAAAGTCACCTTGGCAATATATCAAACATAAGGAGCATGTAAACAAAAAATACAAAAGTATATCGATAAAGGTTTTACCCTTTAAAATATGCTTTTTTATATAGAGATTGTGAAAATAAAGAATTCCTTTGGATGATAACATGAGAAGATGGGGAGTACAGGGACCTTCAAAATCTTGGTGTTATGAAGGACCACCAGTGGATACTTTGACACATGCATTCAAAAGATCTTATATTGCTAACAGGACATGGTCCTATTTTTCTTCTTTTGTAGGAATAAATATCAAAGACTTGAGCTTAAGAGAGACAATTCTCATATGGTGGACTACAGAGGTGAATTAGAGGGAGAAATTATATTATTATACTTTACCTAGTATTATATTATGGGAATTATGGAAAAGAAGAAACAATTTGAAGCATAAAGGCAAACACACAATAGGGCTGAGAGTTATATACAATATTACAAGAAGTTTGAGGATGTTATTGAATATGAGAAAGCCAACATTGGAATTCCCAAGTGAGTGTCTAGATATACTATTAGAGTTTGAAAATCTTAAAGTGCAGATCAAGATGACTAAAGTACTATGGGAGGCACCTAAAGAGAATTGGCTAAAATACAATACAGATGAAGCAGCTAGAGGCAGTTCAGGAGGAAGTTCATTTGCTTTTTGTCTAAGAGATGTGCAAGGAGATCTACTATATGCTCAATTAGAACCTATTGAAGATGTTTATAGTGTATAGGCAGAAGCAATAGCAATACTACATATAGCCAACCATTGTAAATAAACATAAAGTAATAAGGTGGTTATTCACACTAACTCTTTAACCATGCAGAAGATTTTAATAGAAAAGTGTCCATGTCCATGGAACATATCAACAATAGTTAAATAGGTAAATCAGCTTATGAAAGAAAAGCAAGTGCAGTATCAACATATATTTAGAGAGGGAAATCAGCTAGCCGACTATTTTGCTAACTTAGCCATAGACATAAGAGAATTCACTTATACAAGCTTTCAGTAGCTAAAAACAAGAGGAAAGTGCATATTAAGCAATGACGAGTTGCAATGTCCATATTTAAGACTGTCACCATCAAAGGGGCGAAGGGGCTGGAAAGGCTAAAGTTGAAAGTATCACATACAACATATTTACAAGTTATTAGGACATCAAAAAAAGTGAACCAGCTAGCTAGCCTAGTCTAATCAGCCAATAAAAAGAACTCTCAGCAACATAGGAGGGTTTATTGGACAATTTAAGCTTTATAAAATTAGGAAAGATGCTAATATCTGAATACGTGTGGGTCCAAGCATCCCGTTATCTTTATCCCAGCAATATCTACAAAGAAAAAGCAAAAATACATATCAGATTCAACAAAATTAGTTGCAAAAAAAGAGGAGATATGGAAATAAACTCACTTGGATATGATAGCAGATCCCAGTTGATTAGATCCCTCATAGCATTACAAAAAGAAGAACATCATTCCATCCACTAGAGAATGCAATTGAATTAAAGGTCAGAAATAACAAATCAAGAACATGAAAAAAATCATATCAAAGAAATTGGAAGGAAACAACACTCACTTCTGCAAGATGATAAAATATGGCAACAAAGACGATGGAGGCACAATATTAATCACCCAAAGCATACGAAGACGGAAGCTAAAATTAGTGAAGAGAAGCATGGTTGTAGTGAGAGGTGTAAGAAGAAAGCTAAAATGGATACTAGATATTTTTGGAAACCCTACTCAAGGTATATATATTGTTTTTATTTGGACCTGAGTTGGGTTGGGTTAGTAAGAAACAACAGATGTTTTTCATTTTTTTTATTTTGTATGATTTTAAATGGGTTGGTCCATTTATGTTTGGACTTTATTTGAATTTGATTAATAAAATCTCAAATTAAACCAAAACAAGAATCATTTGTTACATCTATTGTAGCATATTCCTCACTTATTAGAATCGATTTCGGGTCTTGTTGACACAGATGAGTCAGCTCTTGCAATGAATGATTCATCTATTGTATCATAGGATTCGTCTATTGCAACAAATGACCCATCTATTGGATTCATGTTGCAACACTAAATAACCTATAACTTGAATCTAATAGATATGTCATTTATTCAACAAATGACTACTCTATTGTAATGGTTGACTTGCCTATTGCAATAGATGACTCATCAATTGGATTCATGTTCAGGTCCTATCTACTATTGAAAAAAAGTAGTAGTGTACCCAGATGAGAGATTCAACTAAAAATCATAATTTAACTTATTAAAATTACCTATGAAGTAATGCTTAAGTGTTATACGAATAAAATTTGACCTAAAAATTCGGTAAACAAGAAGCGGATGATGATGATGAACAAAGAAGAGATGATAATGAAGACGAAGACGATGAATAAATCAAGCAAAGAAGCAACAAGCAACAATGAACAACAATAAAGCGAAGAGAGAGAAAATAAAATTCAAAGAGAGAGAAACACATACTTTTTCCCTCTTTTTCTAGCTTTATTAGGGGTTACATTGGATCAATGTATAAATTAAAAACTTTTGGGTTATCTCAACTTTATTAATCTATAATCAAATAACTATCACCTACACTCAATTATTAAAACTTGAGTTACCTACACCTTATTTTCAAACTCTTTTGTCACTTTTAACTTAAAACCCCAAGTGTCTATCTCTTTATTATATTTCACATGTTTATTTTATTTCATGTTAATGCATTTTACATTTATTTAGCTCCTTTATTTAATAACAACGTGATTTTGATTTTATTTTGCAGTGCATTTATGGCAAAATTCAAGAACTTTGCCTTTTCATAGAAATTGAAAAAAACGCTAGCTATGATAATTGAATTTTTGTCAATCAATTTATTGAAAGTTGTGACAAATTGCTTATGTCGGTTAGTAATCCAATTATCTTTTTACATTCAATCATACTTTTCTTGGTTATTAAAATTTTGTGAGCATAGCTTTCAGTGTGGTTTCTTGATTTTAAATTTCTTTTTCTATTACATATTTTTCTGTTTGTAAGTAGCATTTGTTATTGATTCTCTAACGTACTATTTTGGTTTAATTTTTAGATTTTAGATTTGATTTTTTATAACATTGGTTTTATTATCAAGAATCACAAAACATATTTTTTGTGCTAGTAACTTACCGTTATTAAATCCTCCATGAAAACATCATTATTTTTATTTGTTTACGTCTTGGTTAGGTTTTACTATCAAGAATAACAAAACATCTTTTTTATGTTTGTAAATAATTTACCATTATTAACTCTTGCATTAAAAACATCATTATTATTTTTTTTTTGGTAAAAGGTAAGTGCATTAAGATATAATCATTAAAAAAAACAAGTTCGTGAGCCTAGTTCGGCTCGAATACAAAAACTGTTGGGCATTTCCCAGCCAAGTCCAACTACACAGGTACATTTCTAGTGTAGCAAAATCCTACACTATCTGCCCAAACATCTCGGGCTATAAAAGGGAGGGTATTCAAAAATTTACGAGCTGCAAATTGATTTTGCCTAAGACCTTCTTTCACCAAAGCATCGGCTGCCCGATTCTGTTCTCTGTAGCTATGGTGAATGGGTGTGTCTCCCATTCTTTTTATCATGGACCTGCATTCATCAAGAATAGGGTTATATAACAGGTTTCCTTCCTTCAATATTTGAATAATTATCAGGGAGTCAATGCAAATTTCCACTAGAGAGATATTGTGAGTTAGAGAACAAGTAAGACCCCTATGTAAAGCTTACAATTCCATAAGATTATTTATAGCTTGACTAAAATTCTGAAAGAAGCCTAAAACCCAACTCTAATTTGAGTCTCTAAGAACCTCACCAATACCTCCCTTGCCAGGATTACCATAACAAGATCCATCAGTGCTGAGCTTGTAAAAGTAAAGATGGGTAGGGATCTAACATATAGAAATAGAGGCACAATGGCAGAAAGCTCTAGGAGTATTTAGATAGTAATATTCAATAGCTTTAGATTAGGTAGCTTTAAAGTTGGGATGGTATTTTAGACTACTGTACAGGCTGCCATTTCTACTTTTCCAGATATGCCAAAGGTAGTATGGGATTATAGAAAACTATCAAAGAAAGAGTTTTAAATATACTTCCAGGTGTTTGCCCAATGATCAATGGACAAGAGCTGAAGGGTGAGATTGAGGGTACCCCTGTAGTGATGGAGAAGGTGTACCCAAAGAGAGGTAGCATAGTTGCAGGAGAAGTAGATATGAGGAATATTTTCCAAAGGATAGGTACACCTCATGCAGGAAGGATCAATATCAATTCCTCTATGGGCTAGAGTAGCTTTGGTGGGAAGGCTATTGTGCAGCATTAACCACAGAAAGAATTTAAGCTTACTGGGGATACAGACTTCCCATATCAAACTCTAAGAGGAAGAGGTGGGAATTAAGCTTTAAACTTTTTTATGGAGGAAGACATAGGCACTTTTACAAGAAAAAGAGCATGCGCTAGTCAGGATCCAAATAGGGGAATCCACTCTAAGTTTTAGGATAGGGAAGAAAGTATGGAGAGTGTATTCATAATATTAGTGGAGATATCAAAGGGGATAAGGTCCAGGTTCTACACACCTTTCTTCCAAAGATAGGAGAGTCTGAAGGAAGGGCAAGGGTGGGGGGAGGGGCCCCTAAATGATTTGGTTCAAAGGTGGGAGACCCATCTATCTCTCCACACATCAACCTTACTACCATTATGGACCAGCCATTGGATAGCATCTTTAAAGAAGTCCCAACTTCTGTGAATGTTTCTCCAGGTCTTATAAGAAAAGGGTATTAGTGAGTCAGAGTCACGGACATACTTACTAGAAACAATTTTTTCCCAGAGGGAGAAGGGGTTAGAGTGCATTCTCCAAGAAAAACTACAAAGAATGTCTATAAGCCTACAATGATTAATGCAATCCCAAACAAGAGAGGATCTTTAGAGATTGAGCCGATTACCCCTAAATTTTTTAGAATCTCTAAGAAACTCATTAAAGTCCCCTCTCACCAGCCAACTAAGGCCTCCAGAAGAGGTCAGAGATTTAGAGAGGGTCTTAAGTTGGTCCTAAAGAAGCTTTCTCAAATTTAAATCTATGCTAGCATAGATCACACTAAAGACCCAAATGGAAGGGAAAGTACTAACCTTGATAGTAACATAAATGGCCTGGGGAGTGATGGAGATCTCAGAGATGGAGAAGGTATCATCTTTTCATATAAACATATGCTACTAGAGCTCCCAATAGTACTAGACTAGAGATAATAGTGGAAACCTAGTTCCTCAATGAGGCTTTTATGGTCAAACATTCTGGTTTCCAACAGAGCTAACATAGTGGGTTGGTGAATCCCTATTAAGGACTTATAATTCTTCCTAAAATCAACATTATTCATGCCTCTAACATTTCCTACAATTAAATTTTTCATCATTTGCTTGGCGTATTGGGGTGGTTTTCATCACTGTTTTGCCCTTCTCTAATGGATTGGAAGAACTTGTTATTTCCTAGGCCTTCCTCTTTTTGAATAGAGGGGTTAATTTGGCAGTAATTGCTCCCCTAGAATAAGGTTTAGGATATTTAGCATGACCCCTAAATTTTTCAAATCTTGAGGTAAGGAACAATGACCATCTTACAAATGAGGTCAAAAAATTTTAGGTTTGTAGGATTTACCAGGGTGAGCACATCTATTTTGGGAATTCTCATCTGAGCAATAATGCTCTTCATTTCCTTGTTACTCTCCCTGAGTGCCTCTACAGTTTTATCTCTTTCTAACATTTCTTGAAAGAGTAATAAGGGTTGAGGAATCGAGGCTAAAGAAAAGCTTAGAGGAATCTAGTTTTCCCCATAAGGATTCATAAAAAGAGAACCCTAAGCTAGTAGGATAGGGTTTAGAGAAGGAAAGAAGGGTAGACTTGAGCTGATTTGATTAAGTAGCTCTAACATACTCCAAGAGGTTATATCTTCTTAAAATAAGGAGCTGGTCACATGGATTAAAGAGTCTATCCAAATATTCTTCTCGTAGCTCTAGAGACCCTGCCTTAAGCTTTCCATGGCTAACAAAGCCAGGTATCGAGGGTCTTGAATGTATAGTATCATAAGAATTCCCTCCCATATGACATGAAGAGGGAATTAACAGTTGGGGAGGCAAAACTCTAACCATGAGTATAATAGATTATCCATAGGAAGAGGCTCCGAGACTAGGGTGATCATGTTCAGGGGAATTAAGGAGTTCATTATGCTGAGAGAAGATGGTATGAATGGAATCCATAGGATCAGAAGAGTGAGTATGTAAAGGATGGATATGGAGAGTTGTACCCTTATAAAATTTAGTAGCAATAAATGCACTGTTCGCATGGGAAGTGATTTCCATCAAATCACTCAGAGAATAGGAAGAGTCCCCTACCAGCATGCAATAATCATTAGATTTAAGCTCAGGGGAAACTGAGCTAAGGTGGAAAGACTAATTCCTAATGAGTATCTCATTCTTTTTAATGTTCAAATATTGAGTCTTCTTAGCATTATTATTATTTAAGAGGTCTTGGGTTTTAAAAGAGCAATTTAGGCCTAAGGGAGAACCCAACAGCTTTAGGCTAATGGGTTTAATATTTAAAAGGCCTAAAGAAGGAGAAAGAAGAGATAGAGAGTGGGATGGCCCAAAATTAAAAACAGGGGCCTGGGAAGAGGAAATATTCAAGGGCTCCTGAGAAATGGGCCTCTCCGGATTATGTCCAGGAGGAGGGATTGGTCAGGGTAAAACTTACTAGCCGAATTAGGCCCAATTTGTTAAGCCTGCGAAGGAGGCCCAGATGAAGAGGCCACTAGGGTGCCTCCACCAGCACCATCACTAGGAGATCCGATCGGTGATGCTCTAGAAGAGAGGGATTTAGAGGACTGACCTGGCACCAATGTAATTATTTAACCTTTGGATTCCACTAGACCTGTTACCTGGGATTCAAAGCTTTGATTGGGCTCTTTCGCCTTATGAAGGTCACGATTTTCCATTCATCAACTACTTTTATTGGATCAATTGTAGTAGTGGTAATGGTCATTGATTCTAATTGTGAGGATAGTTTTTACATAGCTAGGAAAGAAAGGGAGATGTGACCCAGAATACCGCAAGACGTGTAAAGAATTCTATCTCCTTCATACAAAATGGCTTTCTTGGGGCCTCCAATAATAATAGAGGTCCTTACCGGCTTATCTAGGCTGACCTATATATAGATCTGGTCATACCGACCATAAACAGTTGCTGATATACACGCACCTACTTTGAGAAGTCTCCCAATTTTCCTCCCCACTCTTTCCAAGATGTGGGTATCATGGAACTTCATTAGGAGTTGTGAAAGACGGATCCAGGTAGCCGTGGATTTAATTTGAGTAAGACTGGAATGAAATTGGGTTCCCACCTTCTAATAGAGACGAAACTCCCCGCTATAAACCAGGGCCTACCTTGTAACACCTTTGCTTGGCTTTCTGGGGTCATGAATTTCACAGTGAATAAACTCAAACCCAGGTTAATTAAACAAACTGAATCAGAGGGTTTCCAAAGAGATTCTAATTTCACCTTTGAGATAGGGTCACGAGAACTTTTTTAAAGGGTTTTACAATAACTAAGAATTGTTAGAGGGCATAAAGGTATTTCTTATCCTCATTAGAAATCAATTGCATTTCCATTTGACAACTCATTAGTCGCTTCTATAAGGGTAATATCAGAAGGAAGTGTTAAAGTGATAATCGAGTTTGAGGTTATGTCTTTATAAGTTTGTTTCTCATCTCCCATATAGGAATTATTTAGAAGTTCAGTAGTAGAAGGATTTAAAGGAGAATTTGGAATATTTGAATAAAGTAAAAAGTGGATTTGAAGAAACAAAGAAGAAGAGAGAAGGAGGACTTTCTCACTCTAACCCATCTTCTTGTACTTACTCTTTTCATTTTTTATTATTTTGTTAGGTCTTGGTTAGGTTAAAAAATTAGGATAGTATATTTTTTTTATGATGTGGTTCTTCCGACATTAATTATTTTGGAAAATCAAATAAAGAGGTATATTATGGCTGCAACTCAAACCTTAGAGGTACATATGACTATATATATCCAATGAATATCTACAATCATATTTTTTCATCAAAAAAGTAGTTCAAGTTTGAAAAATATCTCATTTTTACTATTTGTTATTTTAGCTTAGACACATAGGATGGTTAAAATAACTTCTATTAAAAAAATGTTAGAAAAATTTTATGAAGTATTGGCCAGAGCCATGAGGTTCTCCTAATTAGGGAACATTGGATAAGAAGTAATTTCATTACTTTTTTAATATTTATAAATAATTATTTAATAACTTTCCTAATATTTAGGCTTGGTCTTTGAAATTTATCTTTTTAGTAGGAAAATTTTGTTGGTCATTCACTATTTTTCGTACATTCATTTTGACACTAATGTTTTAAATAATGTTGACCATCTTTGATTTTTATTATTTATTGATATTGGATGTGGTTGAAGGCAAATCTACTATTATGGCTAGAGCATATTTTCTTTTATAATATTGAAATGCTTTTATAAAATTGAACGCACTAAAGTAAGATACACACATGGAACACGTATTCTGAACTAGTTTTTTAAAAAAAAAATATATCAATAGCATATAATGAGGATATTTCTTTTTCATATCTAAATTTTTAAAGTAATTGCAACTATGATATGATACAAAGTGTCTATTTAAACTTTTAATAATATATTAATATATATATCACTGATGATTTTGAATTTAACATATTGGTAGTCATATTTCATGCTTCATTATGTATTGATTTTGCAAACATCAATGTGATTAGTAAAAAAGTTATATCAAATAAATAAGATTTAAAAAATATAATTAATTTTTTATATCGTACGCTCATATAATACCCCAAACTTTCTTTAAATCAAATCTAGTCTTCAAAAGTGTTAGTGATGAATTCCTAATTAATTAATATTTAAATCAGATAGAATTTTCTAAATTTTGACTTTTTATCTCGTGAAAAACTGAATTAGCTTTCCAACAATACCAATTTCATCCAAATTTGGTAGCGGAGTAAAAAGTTATGGACGTTTTACAGAAAACTATTGGAATTGTCCAGAAGCAACGGTCAGGACCGATGGACCGTCAGGCTATCTATGGACCGCCACCCAAGTCATCACGACTAAGGTAGTGATCCCATCTTCTGGCCAAGTGCGATGTTCAGGACCGACGGACCGTCGAGCTAGCGACAAACCATCGTCTAAACCGTCGCAGACGAGGTAGGAAGTTCAGGTTCTGGCTAAGTGCGATGGTCAGGACCAATGGACCATCGAGATAGTGATGGAGCATCGCCCAAAACATCACAGGCGAGGCAGAAAGTTTAGGTTCTTTCCAAGTGCAACGATCAGGACTGACGAACTGTCGAGCCAGTGATGGACCATCGCACAAACCATCGCCACTTTTGATCAGCAATTTTAAGCCATTTTTAAAAGATTATTTAGGTCTTTTTCTACCCGTTTTAACCTCTAACTAAACCATACCAGAGATTATAACTTCATTATTCATCTATAATATCAAATTAGGGTTTCTCTCAAAGATCAATTCCCAAGAACAAGAAACTCTAGGTGTTTAATTCCAAGTCAAGAATTCAAGCTTTCCTCCACCAATCTTCAAGAAATCATCAACCCAGGTATGTCAAGTGTTGATTCACAGGTTCCTTTCACCCATGAAGCTCAAGAAACCCTATTTGAAATATAAACTTTGCATTCCATGGTGTGAATTGGATTATATCCATATTTATGTTGTTGTTTGATTTCCAAGTTGAAGTCTTTAATGACTATCATGAAAATATGTTAGTACGTGGTTGAAATAATTTCATTGGAAGTGTAAAATATTTCCATGAAGTATTATTTCAATATTCATGCCTAAGCCTAAAGATATGCATGCAAGGTGATTGATAAAATGCCTAAGAAAATAGGAATTATGCCTTACAACTTATTTGTGACCAAAATTGATGAATCCATATTTCTCTCTTAAATTTGATATGAATCCCATTTATTGTTATACTTTGTAATGAATTGACGTAATGCTCATGAGATTAGGCTTATGAAATTATGATATGTTTACATGCATTCCTATTAATGTGTAAGATTATAGCATGGGAATACTTCATAAAAATCCCCAATGATTTTACTATGAATTGTTGACTATGGTCATGTGTCAAGAAGTTTCATGTCTTATCAGTTTCATGCTATCGAGTCCTGGGGGTACTTGTACCTGACAATTTAGCTGTGTGCGTAAAGCCAGTGTCATGTTTTCCAGATACTCTCAGTCAAGCCATGATTTATAGAACTCAGTCAGTCATGTGACTTAGGAAAACTCAATAATCCCAGAAATCTCATAAATTCAGTAATCTCAGTAGTGTTTCACCAGTCAATGGAACTCAATGAATGCATTCCAGTTTAGATCAGTTAATCATGTCCAGTATCTATTTAGATAGGAGTAGTATTCAGCATTGAGTGAGCCCAAGGATGGGAACTCACTTGTTATTAGAGGGTGTGATTCTTAGAAGCAATCCTTGCACTACAGAACTATGTAGCCAGCATAGGTTGAAACATCATACCTGCTAGTTGAGGGTAGATAAGGTGGCTTAACCTGTTATATAAGGGTCCCACCATTCTTCTTTGATTCCCTGTCAGATGAGTGATTACTCATAGTTTGTTCTTACCAGTGGCACGGTATTGACACCCTTCCAATTGGGGTTATAGATTGGACCCCAACTCAATTATATTATGTTATTTGGGGCATGTCAGTTAGATGACTACTTCCCACAGTTATAGTCTCAGTCTCAGTAATAGAATTCAGATAGTTCTACAGAATTTAGGACTATCAGACACAGTCACCCAGTTCAGTATGAAACTCAGCTAGTTCCATCAGAAATAGGACTGTTAGACACAATCATTCAGATAATAGTATATCAGTTATATGAAACTAATATTATCAGTGTTCAGATTCAGTGATCTCATGATCTTAGTTACAGTTTACGTGTTCATGCATGTATTCTCACGTTCATGTTATTCAGTCAGTTAGTATTGTTCATGGATATGCATTCAACCTACCGCACTTACATACCAGTACATTCAATCATACTGACATATTTATGCTATGGTGTTTTATACCATAGGTTCAAAAGTACGAGCTCCAGAGCATCCTTAGTAGATCAGACATTCAGCAGCCAGACTAGCAGTGAGTCCTTATCATTCAAGTATAGCATAATTATTTTATTACTTTATTATTTCAGTAGTCCAGAGTTAGTTAGGGACATGTCCCATCAACTCTACAGTTTTTAGACAGTTTAGAGGCTTCCAAACTATAGCATGTTTAGACAGTTATTTCAATTTTGTTTTAGTATTGATATACCATATTTCCAGATGTTATGTTTTATCAGATATTTGAACCTTATGGACTTTCAGCCTTTTATTCCATATTTATATAGTATATTATGCAGTTCTCGATTACAGATATCAGTCATGGGTTAGCTTGTGGTCCTTCGGGGTCATAAGCATCGTGTGGCATTTCAGGTACCAGATTTGGGGCGTTACAGTGCACCGCATGGAAAGGTACACTAATATATTATAAAAGAGAATAGTATTTAGAGATGAGTAATATGTAAGGATAAATTAATCAAATTATCCTTTAATTAATATTTTGGGAGTAACAATTTTGTAGATTGGATATTTGTACTTGTCCGAGTTTGTAATGTGGACACTTTTACTTAATCTTTTGTCAACTAAACCGCTCAACACATCAAAACACAATATTTTAAACCTTTTTTATGACTACTCATTGTTTGTGTAATACAATCATTTACACGTGGATTCCATGTCAATTTTTTAATGACACATAAAAAAATAAATATTTTTTTAAAAAGGTAAATCAAATACCAACCCCGTCCACCCACCCATCCCTCAGCTTCTTCATACCAACCACACTTCCTTCCCTTCTCCATTCACTACCTCCTCCCCTTCATTCTCCCGTCCACTTTTTTTCTCCTCTTCATCAAAACCGTCTCTCCTTTTCTTTCTCTCTTTCTTCTTCATCTTCTTTAGATCCACATATTTTAATTTTGTGATGTAATTTTAATTTTATTTTAAGGAGCAATAATTTTTTATCTTTATTATGGTGAAGAAATCATATTTTGTTTCTACTTGACAATTTGGCTTAATTAATATGAGTTTTCTATGTAAGAGAAAAAACAAAACAAAAATAGCTTGATTTAAACTTTGAAGGTGGTGAAAGTGGAGGAAGAATGGAATCAAAGTTTAATCGATTGAACTAAAAAATTTTACAATAATTTGAAATTTTGGTGATAGGACCAGATCAAAATATTTTTTAATTATCAAGTTCCATTGTTAAGCAATTTAGAAGTATTTGGGGTTTTTTTGTTCCAATGCTTAGGATAAATCAAAATTATTAAATAAAATTCAACTTTAAATTAGTATCTAAATGACTAGCTCTCTATCTGCTTCCTAAACCTTCGAATAGTGCTTTTTATGGAAACAGTGCCAGCAGTGTTCAATGTGTAAGCTCTACCAGCTTTCACTTTGCCATAGTGTAATGACCCTTCTGGTTATTTTTCATATCTCCATTTATCTTCATCATTAGGGCTTCTTCATAGCTATCCCAAGTTATTTATGACTTGTTGAGACTGATAATTCGGTTATCTGACAATTTCTTTAGTTTTTAGAACCAATTCCCAATTTAGAAGTCTTTGCTGGTTCTAAATTACCACCAGGCAAAATAATTAGTAAGGTGATCTCAGATGCAAATTCTGACTGTGCCAGAAAATTCAGAAATCTACTTTAGGTTAGTTAGATATTTGGTTTGGGTCCAATGCACCCTAACTCTTTTCTATCTATCAAAAAAAGAGGAAAAATCAAAAGATATGGGTGTGGGGGACACAATTGGTCTAAACGGCCTTGAATGGAAAATCCAACTTCACTAATGCATTTGGAACGTCGAATTTAGTGGGGTTAGATAGTTCATTTACAAATATTGGAGTCCAAAGGAGTTTCGAGGGTCAAAAATATGTTTTAACTCTATTGGTGATGGTGCATGTGTGATCACACAAGGACCTATTATGATCTCAATAGTGCGATTGCAGTCCCTAGGAATATGATAGCAATACTCTGTACTTGAAGGGGCTATAAATGAACCCCCAATGTTGCATTTTTTGTCATTTCTCACTCATTTTTTAGAGCCAAAGACCCTAAATGAGTGTGGTACCTCAAAATTGAGTCTTGTGGGTGACTTGGGATCTTTCTAAACATCTATTATCATGAGTATCATCTGATTTAAGGTAAGATTCCATCAAATTCTTGGTGAATTTCCTTAGTTTTGACCCAAAAGCCCAATATAGCTTAGGGCTTGATTTAAGCGCATAGTTTTCTTAGTTTTCACTTATTTGTTAGGGTTATTATTCCTTGTTTATGTATGAAAATTGGGTTGACCTCGGAAATGCAATTTATATAAGTGGAACCCGCTTGAGGTTTTTGGTGTCATTTTTAGACTAGAAGCACAATGGTGCGATATATGTATCGTTATTCTCATATTAATGAGAAGATTATGATTTGGATAGTGTGATGGCATTTTGGGATTTGAATTGATGATAGACATTGGTGAATGATTTAAGGATTTGCAATTTAGCTTTGAGGTAGGCTTCTATCCACTCTTCTTCATAAGATGATGCGTGTCATATATTCCATGTGAATGTGAATGTTAAGATTGATTATGGGTAGAATGACTTAGTATTGAGTATTAAAGTTGGAGGTTAGATGAGGGTTTTAACCCGTAAGTTGAAATGCTTAATACTCTTTTTGGATCCTATTTCCTTCTCCCTATATTTGACTAAATTGTAGTATGTATATAATATAACACTAGGTTTGGGATGTGGTTTATGTGTTGTAATCATGGTTAGTATGATTAAACTTAGTTGTGCTAGTCTAGTGATCTTGAAATCGTAATTTGGGTAGAATTGACATAAACACCTATATTTCTAGATGAAGTTCCTATCTTAGGATTGGTTGTGGTTTACTTGACATCAAGAAGTTGAACTAAATATCTTAGACTAGTTTGGGGTATAACTTTCCTAAGTATGAAAATTAAGAATTAGAAGTGGGATTGTCTGGCTCGCCTTAGTTCAAGACTTATGTTAGCCTTTGTGGACTTATATACGGATGCTAGGCATAGTTGAGACTAGTAAACCTAAGTGTAAGGTTGCTTGGTGGTTTAACGAATAGTGATGGTATTTTACCCCAAATAATGACTAATGGCTTATGACAATGATATTCTTTATAGAAATGATATTGAGACTTTAGAGATGCTAATTCTTCTTAGATGTGACATTGGGCCTTTAGAAATGCGAATTCCTCTTAGATATGATATTGGGTCATTAGATATACTATTTCCTCTTAGACATGATAATGGGCCATTAGAGATGTTGTTTCCTCTTAGATTTGATATTGAGCCTTTAGAGATGCTATTCCTCTTACATATGATAATTTGCCTATCGAGATGATATTTCTCATAGTCATGATATATGACCTATAGATACGAGATGCCTCATAGATGTGATGTGCCTCGTAGTTATAAGAGATGCTTATTGATGCATTATGCCTTCGATAAGTGAGATGCCTTCTATATGTGAGATGATTATAGATATGATTCATAATTTATAAAGATGTTATGCCTCATGAATACGCTATGGCCTATAGTTATGAGTTGATTTATACATGCATGATTATTGATATGAGATCCGGATACATATGTAGGACTAAGGTCATGATTATGGTGTTATGATTATTCCAAACACATTATTAGGCCAAAGGACCTGTTATGATATTTGTTGTATATCCGAGACGTGTTTATCTTTGTAAAGGATACAGTTGTAGTTTATAAAAATATGTATATTTTATATGCACATCTCTCCAATATGAGATGGAGGAAGATGCAGTATAATGCTCATGATTTTTTATACTGGTGATGGAAAGCATAGATTTGGTACATGCACGATCATTATATCTATAAATGATGTGATTACAGTTAAACTATGATCTTATGATAATTCTTCTTAAATAAGAGATTAAAACCCACTTTTCATCTTAAAAATATATTTTTTTATAATAATAATTGCATAACTAAATGGTTAATTTATGAACCTAAAAGAGGCTAAAAATGATGTTTTAAAGAATCGACTGAGATCGATTCCGATCCATGATTTGACACTATTATTTACTTTGGTCTTGAGATATTGTAGCCCTTTCTACACATTTATAATGATTTATTCCCGAAGTTCACTACTTGTGGATTTACACTCTTTTAGCCACAACTTGAGTTCGTGCACCTATTATATATATACATTGATGATGATATGCTTATATATATCCTGCAAGGCAGGAGGATATTGTGATAATGAAATTAATACCCATCTAGGTCGGAGGATATTGTGATGATGATATTAATACCCGGCAAGGTCAGAGGAAGTTGAGATAATGATAATGATACCCGACAAGGTCGAAGGATGATTATATCGATGTGCCTATGTGTACATCTACTGGTTTGATCCTAGATAGTCCTATGTATGGCATCAATATATATATATATATATATATATATAATACTAGGCAAGGCGGAGGTTGATTATGATGATGATAAATATGACAGTGATGGTTATAAAGATAGTATTATGATAATGTGGATTCTGTTGTATTCATACTTCCATGTGCATCGCCTATCACCAATATGCATGTATGTCTATCATCTTGTATGGAAGATTTGTATAGATATGGGTGATGACTATCACCTATGGTTATTGAACCTTTCGAGCCTTGGGCGATGAGGGGTACGCATAGGCTCGGCTAGGTATTTGGTTATTCAGAATAGCTGGTTACTTATGTTGTTATTGATATTGTTATTATCATTATTATAATCATTGTTATATTTAGCTTATGACAGATTGGTCATGGATTTGGTATTGAGATTTGAGGTATGATCCTAGACTCTTCCATTTTACGATTTCATTATTATGCATAATTAATTCATAATGAAACATATGAATTAGAACCCTGAGCATGTTAGTACTAAATCTAGATAGGGTTATAATGGGTCATAAAATGAAGATATGATGATTTAGGTTGTGCCTCTAGATGACCTTACATATATATAAATATATATATAAATATATATATATATATATAATATATATATATATATACATATATATATGTGTGTGTGTGTGTGTGTACATCTAGCCATACGTAGCTATGGTATTACCGTATACCCCTTCCTTTCTTTGTTCATATTGTATGTTCATTCCTTGGCCTTGTATATTTGACACGACCAAAACTAGGGCCTTGCCATAATAGGAATCCCAAGTCCAACCAAGATAGGAGACCACCCTCGTTACGTATCCCAACCGAGCTACGCACATCCTGTGTCGGACGATTTCCAAATATATAACAAGATAGCGTTATTGTATATTCCAAGACTCTTGGATAGGTCTATATCTGTGACCACCTAAACGAGTTCAACCGTCCGATACCTAACCAATAACCAATACAAATAAAACCATAACCATATAAGTTCCATAATAATTATATAATCCCAAAATAAAAGAAGATGGAATAGTGAGAAATTTATTTCTACGGTATCAACCCCAATACCAATGCCAATACTAAGGCTGACACCAATACCGATACCGCCCATACCAACCCATAGTAGTTCAACAAAAGCCTCTAACCAAAAAAATATCATAATCTTTTTAGGACATGCCCCCAACCATAGCCAAAACCAATATCCATAAATAAACCAAAGTATGAAATAACATCCATGAAATAGAGCCTTTCGGAAAGATGTAAGCTCACCATTTCAATCCAATAGCTAATCCCAAAGTCCAATCGCTAAGCAAGAGGAGTAGAATGGCTGGTTCCTACAATGCATAGGGATACGGTTGTCCGAAGATGGGTTAGCGGGTGAACGCTAGCATGAACTCAGGATTAGGATAAAATAAAACCAAGTAAACCATACATACATATATATTTAACCATGCCGGGAAAGGGAAATCGGGTTTAGTATGCATTTAAAATGATTAATCTGGGTATGTGTATCTTAACCGTCCATAACCACCCATGGTGTATATGGGTCTAGTGTAACCCCTGAATGGGCCCTAATGTGTGTAGCCGCACGAACCAGAGATAACACAAGAGTAAGGGATTCCTAAGTACCCTTCACCCTCCATGATACATATGTATAGTATATTTAGAGGATTCCCGTATACCTCATTGTATCATATAAGGTCTCCATGACCTACCCCTCATGTCAGCAAACATGATTTTTCAGTTTTCATCCGTTGGACTCCTACCTTCACGATTAGCTATCACACCCAACCTTTATTGCCCAATTAAAACCATTTCCACCAACCAAACCATTATTATTAACCAAGGCTATACATAATGGTATCTTCATACTGACTATAACTTGAAAGTATTGTACTTAGACAAACCTTTTAGATATCAAGGGATTCTCATATACCCATATATCACATTATCTAATTAACTTTAGGGAGCCTCATGTACCCCACAAGTGTTCCATTATTATGATTACTTGAGGGATTCCATTGTACCCCACAAGAATGATTGTTAAACACAAAACCAATCCATTTTGACCATTCCAAACAATTTAACCATTTAGGGTCCTATTACCAAGTCCAAACCATGCATAAGTTGTATTTAAAAAATACAACAATGCAGTGAAAACATTCTCATAGGTATTTTATCAAACATATTTGGGCCATAGCATTTCCAAAACTAAAGCCAATTACCAAATACCTATTCCCATGTAACCAATTATCCAAAACCACCATTAAAGCATATAAAAGCATAATTAAAACATGGGAAAACCATAACCAAGAATTTATAATCAAAACCCCCCAAAATAAAATTTGAAAACCCAAAGAAATACAATAATCAAACCATGAAAACATTAGATTAAACCATGCCTTTATTTGGAACTAACAATGAGGGAAGAGAACATTCCTTAAACTAAGAAGATAATGGAGAGAAATCACCAACACAAGCGCCAAATTAATTCGTATGATGCAACCCTAGCTTCCCTTGCACAAGAACTTTAGAGAGGATTAGAGAGTGTTTTTCTAAGTGTTAAAGAATAGAATAATAGGGCATATAACTTCCTAAGTGAGTTAAAAGTTGTGGGGCCTTATTAGGTTAAGTGGGGAAATATCCAGTTTTCCCTCACTTAAACTGCTCCAAAATCCCATCAGAGGGATACGATTATCCATACCAATCATACCCTCCAATATGATTGGTACCCACCGTTTGTACCCAAGGCCATATCCTTTTGACCCAATATTGTCCAAGGTATGAATCACCCTAAACCATGTCATATCTATGTATACGAATGGTACCCCACGATCCATACCCCTGGAAGAATAGAATCTAAAGAGGATTGATCATTTCCCATCATACAAGTTCGTGGTACGACTCACACCCTAGCTTACGACTCATGATGAGCCACTCGTACTTAGATCCAACTTAGTGTACCAACTCTAATATTAAGTAAAGGAAATACCCAAACCAAATAAATCGTTTCCACCAATATGACTTGTACTACCAAAATTGTACCCATTCTAGAAACCAAATCTAACCCACCAACCAATATTAATCAACATACGACTAACCCATACTACTCGTATCCCAGAGTACGAGTTATTTCTCCAAGTCGTATCCTATCCAGAGACTAGAAATTCAAAAAATTTTCTAAGGGCCAAAAACCCAGGGTGTTTCAATATTTCTATATAATCTTTGTTCGTCTTTTATTCGTACATAGGCCAAGGATATATGGTATAGTGTTGAGATTTCTGTGTATGGCTGGAATAGGATAATTAATCCGTGATACTTTCATAATCTTATTATGTTAGTCTCTTGGACAAGAATAGGATAGGTTATCCTCATTATCTCATTGGCTATTTATGTGGTTGCTGAATATTAGGCGTAGTTTTTATTCCATTTATATATTATGTATATTTGTTTTATCTTTGGAGCTTATTTTCCAGTTTCCTACTGAGAACTATTTGTTTGGTACTCATACTATACATCTGCAGCCTGCAGATCATAGTACGAGCTATCAATATTGATGTGTGCATTGTGCGGACCAGCCATGGTTTGAAAACTTAGAGTGAGCTCTTGAAGTACGGAGTTTTACTTACCCCCTTCTTATGTACTAGATTTGTCTCTATGTTGTATTCAAAGATAAGTTGTTTTAGTGTAATTTATTTCATGTATTCCACTTTTACACTCTTATTATATTATTAGAAGCTCTTGTACTAATACCACTAGGTTTTGGGACTTTATTATATATTTGATTCTCTTATTTCACCTATTCCTCATTTTCTTCTATATTTATTTAGGTAGTCCATTACTATCTGTTTCAGATTATGAGGATTAACTTGCCTACTGGTGGGTTATGGTGCGCACCATCATAACCTAAGAAATTGAGTCGTGACAAATTAGTATCAGCTTCCTAGGTTTCACTGGTGTATTATAAAAGATTTAAGTGTGTAGTAGTCTTATAAATTGGTGTGGAGACATCCATAACCTATCTTTGAAAGGCTATAGGGATATTTTAGGAAGTTCACTTATTGACTCTTTATCTTGTGTCTGCATTGCTATGAACCTTGAATATCTTCATTGACTTTATTCTATTTCGGAAGGACGATGCAATATTATCGATAGATGTGGATGAGACTTTGACATGCATTTCTAGAGTTTAAGTGTAGCATCAGACTAAAGAGTCAGATATGGATATAAAAGATCTTCAATGTCAGCCAAAAGGATTTAGGGGAAGCTTAAGCTTCTGTTGAGATCGTGATTACTTCATCCCTTAAAGGTTCAGCACTGAGGATCCCAAGTCTATTGCAGATCTCTCACAGTCATAGGTGACATTTGATTCATCGAGAAGTTTTTAGTCTAGAGTTTGGTCTATTAGTGTTCATCAGGGTTCTTTGCCAGTTTTTGAGTACGAGATTGGGTATCTCGAGCAGGACAGACATATTCCTATGTTATATCCTTCTGAGTAGGACATTGGTGCATGGATGTGTAGAGGACTATCATTGTCACTCTGTTTGGAGTTAGAGCACTTAATAATAGTTAGGTGTTTTTTTCTCAGGTTGTTGATTATGTAAGGGACATAGAGAGTGCATGCATGGAGACTTAAGGTGGTAGTGGCAAGAGGCTATGAGATCCGAATAATGCAATTGGTATTTCATCTGAGATTTTATTTTAGTTGTAGTGAGTTAAAACTTGAGCCCAGAGAGTGCCCCGAATGTGAGTTAGTAATAGGACTGAGTTAACATGTATTCCCCGCTAGCCTAAAGTTCCTGAGACAGGATATGATTACAGGAAGGATGACTATTATAGTAGAGATTGTTCTTCGTGTCAGTCAGCCATTTGGGCATTAGTTTGTGTTGATCTCCGGGATTTAAGCTTTGGGAGTATGTACTACTGCAGAGAGATTGGTTATTGTTCTAGAGAGTGTCCTCTACATGAGATTTCTAGTCATTCAGCCCATTTAGATCAGCCTTATGATATTGTGGCACTTTCAGTTAGTGATAGTGAACTTGGCACAAAATTTAATGACTTAGTCCATTGGTCCGAGTCTAGGCCCATTCAGATTTATTCTACATATGCCCATCAGGCATGTGATTATGAATTCCCCCGTGACAAATGTGCTTTTATTTCTCACTTTGGCCTTTTAATATGTGTATTGGGGTTTTCATACCCATTGATGATTATATGCCTTGATGAGTTCATATTAGTTATTGTGTACCTTGATGCTAAATTCATGATTAGGTGACTACTCTATGGTTTATTTATTTTAGTACTAGATATATTAGATCTATATTGATATTTTCTCCCTATGGGTGTAGCATTTGGGTTAGAGTCCTATTTATCTTGGCACTTCAGCCTTGTTATAGCCCTTGAGTGGTACATGAAATTGATGATTCATTTTGGTACCGTCTATTCATTATATTGATATTGATATTATTGTTACAATTGCTATCACTACTTGAGATTATTAATATTGTTTGATATTATTACTTGATGTAATTGATCCTCGCTGGGTAGCTGTTTAAACTAGTGTTATCTAGTTAGAATTTCATTCTTTGTGATTTTATTTGGTTGCTTGAGTAGATATAGCCTGATTTGATGATTTCTTTCCTATAGCATAGTGAGGTTGATTATTTTCCCTTTTAGTTAGTTGTGTTAGATTGATTTGGGAATATATTGCAGTATCGAAGATAAGTTGACCTCCCATGGTGTTGTATGGTTTTTAAGTTGGCAATTTAACTATATTGCCCATTATTGAGTTTCCGATTCTTAGACTTTTCTCCCAGGGTGAGAAGACTTTTGTGTTGACTATTCCCTTTTATATAGTCCATTTTTTAGCTTGATCAGTTTTGGATCTATTCTTTGCTTGTGGCTATTGTATCGCTCGAGAGTGATTTTGATATTAAGGTTGAGATGTCGTGGATTCATAGCTTAGATTTGTTAGGTTCATTCCCTCGTGGTGGTTTTCCCTTGTTATTAGTGTGGAGACTGGATGCTCCTTTCTCGCTGTGATATGGTTATATTAAGTGGAGTTGGATATTTAAAGGCAGGTGGCCTTTCCTATGGATAGCTTCTTGAGTTAGCAAATCAGAAATTATTTATCTTGAGTTGTTTGGTTTATTTTTCCGGTAGTAGCTTTGACCTTGGTTTTGAGATTGGTATATTTCTTCTCGATGACATAATTCTTGGATGGGTCAAGTGATGATTGTCCTATATAGGTGGATTCAGGAAATCCCCATTTCATATTGACACGACCCCAAGCCTTGTCGTAAAGGGCATCCCAAGCCCATTTGGGACCGGGAACTGCCCCCTGTTACCCAACCCCACACAGTTTACACAGCCTTTGATGGTCTGAATTTCGAACGTATAACAAGATATCATAAATGTTCTCATTAAGACTCTGGGATGGGTTCACAACTATGAATAACCCAACCGAGTCCAACCATACCACACCAACCTCCCCAACCATACCGACAAAACCATAGGCCATAAACTAGGCCATAACCCAATAAGTTAGACAAAATTGAATATAATTAATCCTGAAATGTAGTAACATGGAACAACTAACAATATTGTCCAATGGTGTCATCCCACCAGCTTATTCCAATGCCAAGGCTGACACCCATACCTATCCCGCCCATACCAACCTCCAGAAGTACCACAAGGCCTCTATCCAAAAAAGTTAATAAATCTAGTTGGGACATGCCCCCAACCATAGCCAAAACTAATACCCAGAATAAAGTTAAAACATTTAACAATATCCATAACATGAAATGATGCCTTTCGAAAAAATGGATGCTCACCACATTAGTCCAAATGATGTCCTTGAGTCAAAAACTATTTAGGAGGAGTTGAACAGTCGATTCCTTCATAGTGTGGGTATACCGATGCCAGTAGACGGGTTTGCGAGTGATCGGTAGCATGAATCTTACGATAAGGATAAATAATGCCAATTATAGAACCAAGTAAAACCATCCAATCCACAAAACCATACATATATATATATCCATCCCAAGAAAGGGGACCGGGCTTAGCATGCCTTTAAAACCTTTGCTTGGGCTGTGTAGCTTGGCCGTCCTAAACCACCCACGAGCTATATGGGTTTCGCTCCCCTGATAAAAGGGCCCCAATGCGTGTAGATACATGACCAGGGAAGTATCTCATGGGATGACTAGTACATCCACCAATAGTGTGACAATATGCACACAGTCCACTAAGACCAATCCTCATATCGGCAAATACGATTTCCAGTTTTGATCCCCCTAGGACCGCCACATTCCATGGCTTTGTTGCACACCCCGCCATTAATGCCCAATTAAAACCATTTTGAATTGACCAACTAATCCATTAACCATTTTATTAACCAAGGTCAATGTTAGTGGTATCGCCATACCACCCTTTACTTGCAAGTAATATCCATAGCCAAACCATGTAGGTTAAGGGGACTTTCAAGTGCCCTTCCATATATCATATCAAACCACTTGGGAGACTCTCATGTTCCCCATAAGCATAACTATTTAGCCTTTATCCATTCCAAACTATTTAAACCAAGCACAATTCCTTTACCAAGTTTAAAACATGCAACAGTTCCATTAAAAGAAGTCAATGCAATAAACATATATTTTATAAGCATTTTATCAACACATTGGATGCATAATATAACCAAAATCAGTTCCAATGACCATTAAACCATTACCATGTAATCCAATTGTCCAATACCACCATTAATGCATATAAAAGCATAATTAAAAGCATAGGAAACCATAACCAAGCATTTAATATCAAAACCCCCAATTAATAGTTGAAACCCATAATCATGAAATAGTAAAACCATGAAATCAATAATATAAATCATGCCTTTAGTTGAAATTACAATGATAGAATAGAGGCATGCCTTAAACCAAGAAGATAAAGGAAGGAAATCACCAAGACAAGCCCCAAAGAAATCCTTTAGTTGAAACTCTAGCTCTTTTGCCCCAAA
Source organism: Capsicum annuum (assembly GCF_002878395.1). NCBI lineage: Eukaryota > Viridiplantae > Streptophyta > Magnoliopsida > Solanales > Solanaceae > Capsicum > Capsicum annuum. The sequence continues at coordinate 38,653,492 of NC_061120.1, read as the reverse complement.
AGCTCTTGAGAGAATAATGGAGTGTTTTGGAATAGTTTCTAAGTGTTAATGAATAGAATGCTAGGGTAAATAACCTCTTAAGTTCATTAGAAGTCATGGGTCCTAATTAGGGTAAGTAGGGAAATATCCAGAATACCCCCACTTAAGTTGGACAAAATCCCATCATAGGGATAACTGACCCATACGAATCGTACCCTCATATATGATTGGTTTCCATAACTTGTATCCAAGCCTTAACCTTGGGTTAGACACTTTCCAGTGTAAGACTCATCCAACTAAGTCATAACCAAAGCATACGATCCATACCCTTGACCCGTATCCCTGGAAGAATGAAATGCTAGGAGGATCAATCATTGCCCACTATACGAGTCCCTGATACGACTCATACCATGTCCTATGACTCATACCCCTACGTCGTTTTCATTAAAGTGACCAAAATCATCCCACTAACTAACACTGGTTAGTATAAGACAGTACCATACCACTCGTAACCCATACAGCTTATACCCATAAGTCATAGTTGGTCTAGAGAACAAAATTCCACGAAATTTTCTAAGGGTCAAAACCTAGGATGTTTCAGTCTCCCCTACTAGGAACATTTATCCCCTAATGATGGACAAGGTAGGGGTAACCACACAGAGAGTCATTGCATTATCAAACATCCTTTTAATAAAGTTTGGAAACAAAGAGGCCAAGATATTAATCTTTCCTTTAACAAACTTAGAAAATAAAGATGTGTTGAAGACACATACCTTTTGCACGAATCCCAAGAGAAGAACATTGATGAGGATACTTGGACTTCATTTCCTCTTCCACTTATCAAGTAGCATCTTCCACCTTATGGTTCCACCAAAGAACATTAACCGTAGCCACATCCTTGGTCTACAACCGATGAACTTGCCAATCTAATATCTTACTTGAGACCTTTTCATAAGATAGAGAACCTTAAAAACACAGCTTTTCCAAAGGAATAGCCGAAGAAAAATCAATATAGAAACATGAAACATCGGATGAACCAAACTTAAGATAGATGGAAACTCCAACTCATAAGCAACAGTACCAACCCTCCTCAAAATCTCATAAGGGCCAATAAACTAAGGACTGAGTTCCCCTTTTTGCCAAACCGCACCACTCCCTTCATGGGAGATACCTTAAGGAAAACCTTACCTCCAATGTCAAAGTCCAAGTCTCCACACCTAATATCTGCATAGGACTTTTGGAAACTTTGGGTAGTTTTAAGCCTATCCAAAATCACCTTGACCTACTCCATCACTTAATAAACCAAATACGAGCCAAATTGTCCTCCTCACCAAGCTCAAACCAACCAATAAGAGATCTACATTCCTGCCATACAATTCCTCAAAAGAAGCCATACCAATACTAGAATGTTAGCTATTATTGTAAGCAAACTCTACAAAAGGTAGATACTCAACCAAACTGCCACCATAATCAATCACACAGGCTCGAAGCATATCCTCTAATGTCTAAATATTGCTCTTTTCTTGCCCATCCATTTGTAAATGGAAGCAGTACTTAGACTAACCTTAGTCCACAACCCTTTCTAGAAAGACCACTAGAAGTGAGACATAAACTGCATACCACGATCAGAAATAATCAAAAAAGGCATCCCATGCAACTTCACAATCTTTTAAAGATACAACTTTGCATAATCCTCCATCGAAAAGGTAGTCTGCACTGGCAAAATATGCGCAGACTTAGTCATCCAATCCACAATGACCCAAATCAAATCATATTGACTCCGAGAATGAGGAAGACCAATAACAAAGTCCTTATTGATCACCTAGCACTTCTATTTGGGAAAATCAATTTTTTATACAACACTTCTAGCCTCATGTGCTCAACCTTAACCTATTGAAACACCATACACTTGGCCACAAAATCTTCTACATCTCTCTTCATGCCATTCCACCAATAGAGCTCCTTGAGATTATGATGCATTTTAGTCTAGATGGGATAGACAATATAGCGTGACTCGTGTGCTTGGCTTAGCAAAAACCCTTTGTCGCAACTCGTCGACATCAGGAACACACAACCTCCCTTGGTACCATAAAGTACCATCACCATTGATCTCAAACACCACTACCTTTTTCCCACCAACATCATTCCTGATTTTTATCAAGATAGAATCTAGCACTTATTTTTCCTTAATCTATGCACCAAGAGTCAATCAAACCAATTCTTGCACCATTACATTACCATCCTTGGAGTCTAAAAGGAGAACTCCAAGATTAGCCAAACGGTCAACATCCTTCACCAATTCCTACTTTCCTTCCTCCACAATAGCCAAAATCCCCATGGATAACCTGCTAATAGCATCAGCAACCACATTAGCCTTACCTAGGTGGTAGTAAAGACTCATATCATAATCTTTGAAAAGCTCAAGCCATATCCTCTGCCTGAGATTAAGATCTTTCTGACTTAACACGTACTAAAGACTCTTATGATCAGAAAAGATATCCACGTGGACACCATACAAATAATGCCACCATATTTTCAGAGCAAACACAGCCGCCAACAACTCCAAATCATGAATAAGATAATTCCTCTTATTCACCTTCAATTGCCTAGAAGCATAGGCAATCACCTTCCCATACTACATCAACACACAACCAAGACCTACCCGACATGTATTATAATAAACCATAAATCCATCATTGCCCTTCGACAAAGTCAAAATTGGAGCCAAAGTCAAATTATCCTTCAACTTCTCAAAACTCCCTTCACAAGAATCCGACCAAAAAAACTTAACCTTCTTCTAAGTCAACTTAGTCAAGGGAGCAACTATCAAAGAAAAGCTTTCCACAAATCACCAATTATACCCGGCTAAACCTGAGAAGCTTTGAATATTGGATGGAGTTATGGGCCTTGGCCACTTCTTCACCACAAAAAACTTTGGCCGATCCACCATGATCCCCTCGCTATAGATAATATGACCTAAGAAAGTCACAGCGTTCAACCAAAACTCACACTTTGAGTACTTGGCATACAATTATTGTTCCTTTAGGGTCTGCAATACCATATGAAGGTTATTAGCATGATCCACCTCACTCTTTGAATAAACCAGAATGTTATCAATAAATACAATGACGAAGAGATCCAAATTCTGCCTGAGCACCCTGTTCATCAAGTCTATAAATACTGTCGGAGCATTAGTCAACCCAAATGACATCACCAGTAACTAAAAATGCCCATACCGAGTATGAAAATCCATCTTAGGGATATCCACCTCCCTAATCTTAAGTTGATGGTACCCAGACTAAATATTTATCTTAGAGAAGAACTTGGTACCTTGCAACTGGTTAAACAAGTCATCTATCTGAGAAAGAGGATACTTGCTCTTGACCGTTACCTTGTTTAATTGTCTGTAGTCAATGCACATCCAAAGGGAACCATTTTTCTTGCGCATAAAGAACAAATGTGAACCCCATAGAGAAATACTAGGATGAATAAACCCTTTGTTCAGAAGATCCTTATATTGTTCCTTTAGTTCCCTTAACTCATTCGAAGCCATTCTGTACGGAGGAATAGAAATTGGATGAGTATTCAGAAGCAAATTAATACCAAACTCTATTTCCCTATACAAAGGAACACCAGGAAGATCGTTTGAAAAGACCTTTAAAAACTCATTAACCACAGGGGCCGAAGACAAGGAAGGACCTTCTAAGTTAGAGTCTTTAACCTAGACCAAGTGATAAAGACAACCTTTGGATATTAACCTCCGAGCTCTAAGATAAGAAATAAACCTCCTGCTATGAGCTAAGGAACTACCTTTCCATTTTACAACTGATTCACTAGGGAACCTAAAGTTAACCTTACGGATCCAAAAAATCCAAAGATACGTAACAAGAATACAACCAATCCATACCTAGAATTATATCAAAATCTACCATATATAACTCAAATAGATCTACCAAGGTCTGCTTTCCACCAACAGATACCACACACCCTCTATAGACTTATTAGTATAACCAAGTCACCTATCGAGGTAGAAATAAAAAAAGAATCCAACATAACTTTGTGATCAAAATAAAAAGACACAGCCACATAAAGAGTCACATAAAGAGTCACATAAGAAAGAGTGGACCCCAAATCATGCAAATAATATATGTCACGTGAGAAAAACTGTAACGTACTTGTAACGATATCAGGTGATGCCTCAAATTCCTTTTAAAATGCCAAAGCATACAACCTGTTCTGTCCAATACTAAAACCAGGAGTAGTAATAGAAGCAGATACCACACCACTAGGTGTAGGGGTAGATGATGAAGCCACATAAATCTTATTAGCCCCCGTAGCAACCTTATCTATCGGACAATCCGTGAGCCGATAGCCTACCTGGCCACACTTGAAGCATTTTTCCTTTTCTTCATCGCAATAACCCCGATAAGGATGACCACAAAATCAATAAGAAAGACATGAAAAAACTGACTGACCTCCGCTCTCCTGAGATTAGGAAACCTGTGCCTAAGAATTATCACTACTTTGATAACGTCTGTCTCCCGACTAATAAGGAGCACTAGCAAAAAAAAATCTAGCACTCCCCTACTTATTTTTCTACCACTTCCCACTATCTCAACCACCCTGAGATGGAGCACCTCCCTGATCAGAAAACTTATTCCTCTTTTCTTGCCTATCCCCAAACTCTACCTGCCTTATCTTCTCATCTTCAGCCTGCTGCGTATAAAGAGTCAATCTCTAGATATCCATATCTTTAATTAGCAAGGTAGTCTTTCGCTCTAGACTCAAATCTCAATTCAACCCAGAAGCAAACTTTTTCTTTCTCAACCTCATATCAGTCACCAAGTCAAGAGCATACCTTGATAGCTGACGGAACTTCAAATCATATTCCTTTACCAGCATCACCCCTTGCCTAAGGTTCACAAACTCCTCCATCCTAGCTTTTTTCAACTCTTGAGGACAAAATCAATGCAAAAAGGCATTAGAAAATGCCTCTCACAAACCTTCCTCTTCTACATCACCTCTATCTTTGTCACACTCCTTATACCAGTAATAAGTAATATCTTTGAGCTAATAAGCTATAAAGTTAACCTCCTCCACATTAGTAGCTTGTATCACCTGAAAGATCTTTTCCATCTCATCCAAGAAGCCTTATGGATCCTCCTTCACCTTTACTCTAGTAAAAGTTGGAGGACCCATCTTTATAAATTGACCAACCCTTGTGGCCTCAGTAAACAATATCAATAACATAAAATGATGTTTTTTGAAAAGATGGAAGATCACCACTTCAGTCCAAATGTTATCTCTGAGTCAATCACTATATAGAGAGAGTCGAACGGCCGATTCCTACATAGCGTGGGTATACAACCACCTGTAGATGGGTTAGTGAGTGACCATTAGCATGAATCTTAAGATAAGGATAAAATAATACCAGTTATAAAACCAAGTAAAATCACCCAATGCACAAAACCATACATATATATATAACCATGTCTGGAAAAGGGACTGGATCTAGCATGCCTTTAAAAGCTTTACCTAGGCTGTGTAGCTTGGCCATCCTAAACGACCCACAGTTATATGGGTTCAGCTCCCCTTGCTCAAAGGGCCCAGTACGTGTAGCTGCACGGCTAGAAAAGTATCCCATGGGATGATTAGTACATCCCCTAATAGTATGACATCATGCACACGATCCACTAAGACCAATCCTTATGTCAGCAAATGTGAGTTTCCAATTTTGGTCCCCCCAGAACCGCTACCTTTCACGGCATTGCTACACATCCTGCCATTAATGCTCAATTAAAACAATTTCCAAATGACCAATCAATCCATTTACCATTTTATTAACCATGGACAATGTTAGTGATATCATCATACCACCCCTTACTTACAAGAAAATCCATAGCGAAACCATTTAGGTTAAGTGGACTTTTAAGTTCCCTTTCATATAACATATCAAACCACTTTGGAGACTTCCATATTCCCCATAAGCATAACTATTTAGCATTTCCAAACTATTTAAACCATACATAATTCCTTTACCAAGTTTAAAACATGCAAAAGTTCCATTAAAAGAAGTCAATGCAATGAACATATCTTTATAAGTATTTTATCAAACACATTGGGGGTATAATATAACCAAAATAAATTCCAAAGACCATTAAACCATTACCATGTAATCCAATTTTCTAAAACCACCATTAATGCATATAAAAGCATAATTAAAATCATAGGAAACCATAACCAAGAATTTATATCAAAATCCCTAAATAATAGTTGAACCCATAATCATGAAATAGTAAAACTATGAAATCAATCATATAAACCATGCCTTTAGTTAAAATTACAATAAGGAAAGAGATACATGCCTTAAACAAGAAGATAATAGAAGGAATTCACCAAGACAAGCCCCAAAGAAATCCTTTAGTTTAAACCCTAGCTCTTTTGCCCCAAAAGCTCATGAGAGAATGATGGAATGTTTTGGAATAATTTCTAAGTGTTAATGAATAGAATGATAGGGTAAATAACCTCCTAAGTGTATTAGAAGTTGTGGGTCCTAATTAAAGTAAGTAGAGAGAAATATCAATAATACCCCCACTTAAGTTGCAAAAAATCCCTTCACAGGGATATGACAACCCATATGAGTCATACCCTCCTATACGATTAGTTTCCACCACTCGTATCCAAGCCTCAACCTTGGGTCAGACATTGTCCAGTGTTCGACTCATCCAACTAAATCATAACCATAGCATATGATCCGTACCTATGACCCATATCCCTGGTAGAATGTAATACTAAGAGGATCAAATACTGCCCACTATATGAGTCCCTAATATGACTCATACCAATACCTATGACTCATACCTCTAAGTCATACCCATTCTAGTGACCAAAACTATCCCACCAACTAAATTTAGTCAGTATACAATAGGACTATACCACTAATAAATCAACATATGGCTCGTACCTATAATCAATGGCTATGACTCATATGAAAGGATTCCATGGTCACAACAGTATGTAATCTAAAAATTCAACATAGTGGTTATGAGTCCAGCATATGACTTGTATCCAGATATTATGAGTCATTATGAAGACTCATAGCCTAACCAGTAGAGGATCAAAGAATCAATACTCATGTTTTGTTAGTTTTACAAGTGTCTTAGACATATATTAAGACCCCAAATATCTTCAAGCTTATAGAAAAATCAAAATATTTCTTAGCGATTAAATTCTTGGGATGTATATAACTACAGTCATCTTCATATAAGTATAACCTTTGTTCTATGAAGAATTTATGACCTCATTACCCATAAAATGATAGATAATTGAATTATCTTTCCAACAATACCAATTTTGCCTTAATACAATAACGAGGTGAATGTTATGGCTAAAATACTGAAGCATTATCAAAGCTACCCAGATTGTGACTCGTAATATCTTCTTACGAGTCATTGGAAAGGAGGTATAAGTTGGGAAGTAGAGGTTGAAATAGGTCTTCTAATGATGACTCAAATCATGACTCATAGCCATACCTTACGAGTCGTGACCTAAGGCATCGGGTCGGCTTCCAAATGATTTCCAAAGGATTTCTAAGGGGTTTTTTAGTCTTATACCACTCTTTTAACCTCAAAACTGCGTCATTTAAACCATGTTAGAGCTGAATAAAAATCCAAAACAACCCTAAATCCCCCCATTCTTAATACAACACCAAAATTTCTCCAAGAACAAATGGTTTCCTCTTTCTCACAAGCTATCAAGGACACCAAAAAAAGGGTTTCTGTCAACAATTCATTTTCAAGAGTTCACAACTCAAATGTTCCTTTGATAAATCAAGAAGTCTAGGTATGTAGGGTATTCATCGATGGATTCCTTCCACCCATTGATCCCAAAAACCTTTTTTGGTTTAAAGTATAAATTTTATCCTATTTTAGAAAATTATCTATGCAACTTATGAATTTAATCCATGTTTTCTTAGTAATTTGAATTCTATCCATATCAACATGTTTTCCCCATGAAAATTAGATTACATCATGCTTGGAATTTCAACTACTCATGTCATATTCAATTGCTCCCATGTCAAATTATCAAATTATGAATTAAACCATGAGAAATGGTTATCCTCCTAAGTTTAAAACATTTATATATTCAAATTCATGGAATTTATTAGTTTGGTGACACGTATTATGTTTTGGCTCTTTGAATTGGGACCTTATGTCACTATTTCAAGTGTTGTTATCAAATTTTATAATCATTCAATGCTGGCAGATTTTGAATACCCAATACCTATATGTTTATTTATATTTTAGACCTTTCAGGTAATAAGTCAGTTAACTCATGATTTTATAGTTATACTCAGTTTGTTATGATAATGATGAACACTATTAGTTTATATGTTTATGATTTCTTCAAACTTTGCAAGCACTGTTGTTTTCAAAATATCATGACCTGAGCTTCTTAGTTATCATTTCATGTATCAATTAGTGTTTTAGTGTCTTTTAGTTGGGAGTAGGATTTAGAATTAAGAGGAAAGTGTGGTTCAACACATCCTACTTCCCAAAAACTATATGCCACCATAGGTTTAGAGGCCTTACCAGAGAGTGTCTATCCTTGTCCAATATGGGATCAATTTTACGATCACTCCAGTTTAGGTTCTACTTCAACTGCAAGGATAGAACAACCCTCGTCAACGTGGGTTAGATGTTGGACTCTATGATACCTTGCATAGTTTATGTCAGTTAAATAATAGCTCTAACACTTTCATTCAATCCTCTGTCTATCTCAGTTCAGGTTTTCTTAACCAAGTAGCCAGATTTTAGTATTTATTTAGTCAGTTTACAGACTATTTCAGTTATCTAGATATCAGTTATTCAGTTATTAAGATCATGTCAGTACATGCTAAATTGGGTCTTGCATTCTCAGTTTTACATATTTATGTTTTCATGCTCAGCATCCATACATGATTATTAGTATAGTTTTATAGCATGTTTAACTTTACATAAAGTTACATACAGTGATTCATATTTCTACCATTTCTAGTTTACAAAATTATTTTTGGCTCATGATTTATAAATCTCACTATGCCTTACAGTTTTCACGTATACCCATGCTTTAAATATATGTTTCAGCAAATAACTTAAATTCTCAGTTTTAAAGCATGTTTTAAATATTTCCATAATTTAGTACATGTCCTCATATACTCAGTACATTCCAAAGTATTGAGCACATATATGCATTTGTCGCTATATTCCTTCATAGTATAGGTACCAGATGTAATCCATATACCAGGGTTAGATAGTTCTCAACATTCAACCATCAGGTGATGAGTTCTCTTATTTCGAGGACTCTAGTTAATTGTAGTTCATGTGTTTTATTTGATTATCCATATTATTAATTAGTGGTAGTTGGACGTATGTCTCATCTACCTATAGTCAGTATAGTAGAGGCTTCATAGACAGTCAGTCAGAGTTATTCATGAAAGTTCAAAATTTTTTTTCAGTTTTATCATGTTGTAAACTTGATCAATAATTTATACATTTAGATTTTTCTCATGATTATACTTTCGTTCAGTAACTTTAGCTTGTATATATTATATAATCTGTTGCTCAAGCAGTATGTCAGTACATGGGTTAGACTGGATCACTTGTGGTTCTAACCACCTTGTTAAGACTTGGGGCAGCCTTGAGTTATGACATAATACCTAGATTATGATTTTGATAGTGTGATGGATTTTTGGGATTTTGAAGTAAAGATAGGTGTTGGTGAATGATGTAAGGTTTCGCGATTTGACTTTGAGGTAGGTTTTTATCCACTCTTCTTCGTAAGATGATGCGTGTTATATATTCCATGTGAATGTGAATATTAATATTGATTATGGTTAGAGTGAATTAGTATTGAATATTTAAGTGGGGGTTAGATGAGGGTTTTGACCCGTAAGTTGAAATGCTTAATACCCTTTTTGGATCCTATTGCCTTCTCTCTAGATTAGACTAAATTGTACCATAAATATTCTATAATGCTTGTTTTGGGATGTGGCTTATGTGCTGGAGTCATGGTTAGTATGATTAACCTTAGTTGGTCTAGTATATTCATCTTGAAACCATAATTTGGGTAGAATTGACATAAATGCTCATGTTTATAGAAAAAGTTCCTATCTTAGGATTGTGTGTGGCTTACTTGACATCTAGGAGTTAAACTAGTTACCATAGCCTAGTTTAGGTTATAAGTTGCCTAAATATGAAAATTGAGGATTAGAAATAAGATAGATTGGCCCACTTTAGGCCAAGACTTGTGTTAGCCTTTGTGGACTTATTTACGTATGTTAGGCATAGTTGAGACTATTAAACCTAAGTTTAAGGCTACTTGATGGTTTGAAAAATAGTGATGGTATTTTCCCTCAGATAATGACTAATGTCTTATGGCTATGATATTTGTTATCGAAATAATATTGGTCCTTTGGAGATGTTAATTCCTTTTAAATGCAACATTGGGCCTTTAGAGATGCTAATTCCTCTTAGATATGATATTGGGCCATTAGAGATGCTATTTTCTCTTAGAAATAATATTGGGCCATTAGAGATGCTATTTACTCTTAAATGTTATATTGGTCCTTTAGAGATGTTATTCTTCTAAGATATGATAATGGATCTATAAAGATGATATTCCTCATAGTCATGATACATGACCTATAGATACACGATGCCTCATAGATGTGATATGCCTTATAGTTATGAGATATGCTTATTAATGCATTATTCCTCCTAGAAGTGAGATGCCTCCTATATGTGAGATGATTATAGATATGATTCATAGCTTATATAGATGTTATGCCTCGTGAATACGCGTCCTATAGTTATGAGATAATTTATATATACATGATTATTGATATGAGATCCGAATAAGTATGTGGTTCTAAGGCCATGCTTATGATATTATAATTATTTTGAACATATTATTGGGCAAAAGGCAGTGTTATGAGATTGGTTGGATATCCAAAAAGTTTTTATACTTATAAGGGGTACGTTTATAGTTTATGAAAATATGTATATATTTATATGCACATCTCTCCGGTATGGGATGGAGGAAGATATAGTATGATGCTTATGGTTTCAATGATTAGGATACTGGTGATGGCATGCATAGATTTGGTATAGTCATGATCATTACATCTATAAATGATGTGATTATAGTTAAACTATGATCATATGACTATTCTTCCTAAATAAGAGATTAAAACTCAATTTTTATTTTTAAAACAGATTTCTTTACAATAATAACTGCCTAACTAAATGGTTAATTTATGTACCTAAAAGAGGCTAATACTGATGTTTTAAAGAATTGAACGATACCGATTTTGGTCCATGATTTAACACTATAATTTACTCCATCGTGAGATATTCCAACCCTTTCTATGCTTTTATATAAATTAGTCCCGAAGTTCACTTCGGGCAATGGACTTGTGGATTTTTACTCTTTTATACACGACATGAGTTTGAGCACCTATTATATATACATTGATGGTTCAAATGATATGCTTATATATACCCGACAAGTCCGAAGGATATTGTGAGGTTGATATTGACACCAACAAGGCCGAAAGATATTGTGATGATGATATTGATACCTGATAACGCTTAACTTACACGTCAATTTAAGTGCAAGATGATCGATATCAATATATTTACCAAACTTTGGAGTCGGGGTGGAATCCATGAGGAATAATATGAGTGGCAATCAAATTAATTCTAAATAATAGATACAAGTTAAATTCAAACCAATGGTACAAAAAGATAAAAGTTATAGCTTTTGATGCTAGTCTTTCAATAAAACACAAAACTTTCACCCATTGATTCTTTCGAATACCTAATGGGTGTGTTCAACAATTGGTAACCACAACCTCAATCTAGACATCCCTATTTCTAGGATAATTCCCGGAGTATACTCAACTTCACAACCACCTTATGTCTAAGATAGTGATAGATTAGTAAACTACACACATAATTGTCTACCATTGTCTTGGCCTCCATATCCCTCTTTCAGGGATGATGTGTATTCCTAAAGTTCACCTAAAACCCTTCTTTTAAAGATAGCCTTGAACTTTTTAGAGCTTGGAGCTTTCACTCATCAAACCTATGTGGGTATTTGGGTCTTTCGCCCACAAATCTCAACCAAGTTAGCATAGCAATGATAAAACCCATCAACATAAACTACCAAATAGAAGTTAATAATAAAAAACCACACACACTTATATCTCTATTCACACATACCCCCAAAAGGAAGATTTAGCTACATATAAGATAAATAAGCATAGATATACCCATAATCTCCATTGAAATAACTTGTTGAAGATTAAGTGAATGTTACTTCAAACTTTGCACTCCCATAAATCAACAATGAAAGTGAGCTATTTGTTCACTTAGAAGGTCTTCAATGTATTCTTCACCCAAAATTTATACAATATTTTCTTCTCCAAGTATGGAGGCTATGAACTCAAGAGCTAAAACCTAAAAAATTGGAGAAGATGGAATATCCCCCATAATTTTAAGGTTTGAGTCTTTTTGTCAAAATTGGGATCAGCTAGGTGCATTTCCAGATTTATTTGCCCTTGGTATGAACTCTTTCGCTAAGCTGCGATCGTACCAGCTTGGCTGCGACTGTAGTCTCTGCCACCATGATAGACTTATGCAACCGCGGCTGATTGGCCCTGCTTGACTTCCGCGATCGCAGTAACTAAGGCCCTTCTGCTCCCGGTCTTCAGTTGCACTGTCTTGCTCTTTTTTTATTATTTTAAGCTCCAATCCACATCTTTCTATCCCCTCAACTCTATACATGCAAGGAGTGGACATTAGTGCATTTAATCATAATTATATATAGTTTATTCATTCAAAACAAGGTAATATCCATGAATATTGAGTGTGAATGAGTGGTGAAATCACCACTCATCAACACCCCCAACTTAAGGTTATTGCTTGTCCTCAAGCAACACTACATCTTACTATAAGACACAATCGTCTATGCCCAAACTTTATTCCTTAAAGATCACAATGACCTCAAATTTAGTCATTAGCACAGGTAGCTCAGTGCACATATGCTAGGCTAGTTTCACTACACCCCTCATTATGAAATTGCAATATCTAAGGATGCATGACTTTAAAGAGAAACCAAGAAACAAGAACTAATACTCTAGAAATGGCTTCGTTTTTACCACAGCTAAGCTATACTCTATTTGCCTCATTGTTCAGAAGGTAACACAATCACCCACCTCAACTTGTTCACATGCCAACCTCATAAGAAAGATAATTCCACATACCAAACTACCAAATATGCAACAAAGAATTTTAAGTGCAAAAACTCTCTCCCTCATAAAAGAAATCTCTATGCAACAATGTCATACCATAGGCTTGCCCCTATTTTCCATTGCTACTACAAATAAAGTAAATGTTCGTAGATCTCAAAGGGCTTTCTAAGCTTTTAACGTAGGTTTGGGTTAGGGTAGGATATTATTTGGGAACAACATGGCTACACCCTTTCTTGAACATTCGCGTCACCTTATTCAATCTACCTTTTTTTATGATGGGACACCCTTCTTTGTTTTTGCTCTTTTATCATGCCTACTTTTTGCTTTCTTTCTTCACCCATTTCCTTTATTTCTTTTTCTTTCCATTTTTGAGCAATTCATTTCTTTGTTGGATCCTCTCTATTTACTATTTATTTTCTTACAATGCTAAAGCACATTAGGAATTTCACTTACAACTTTGTGGTCCCAAACTTACTTCCATCAATCTTTACCACCCCCAACTTAGGACTTTAACCTCAATTTGCATGTTCAAGTTCAAGAAGGGTATGGTTTAAAAGAGGGATAAAAAGAATGGTTCACAACTTGTAATGTGTTTGCCAAAGAATGATCCGAAGGCTCAAAGTGGGTAACTAGGGATTACATATATGCTTGGGTAGGATTTTTAGGATTAAATGGTTTTTAAAATCATAAAAAGGGCCTAAGATCATTTCTCCAACCAATTACAATAAAAATTAGTTTTGAAAGACTAATGGGGCAAGTTCTAGATAACACAAGTGTTGGGTTCATAGTATATAAATGAAGTGTGAATGGAAAAATAGAGAAGAAGGAGACACCAATTTAGAAGGTGTACTCCCAAATTGGAAAGTTCACTAATTCTACCACATTGGTGGGAGAATAGAACTTTGGAGTGTTTATAATGATGAACACTTACTCCACATGGCAAGTGAGGCAAGAAATAAATGATGTCTCATGCCGTCATCGTCGTCGCTCACTCGGCTCGACTTCGCATTTGGATTTGGATTTGGAAAATTATCAATCGATGAGATCTATTTTTTGGACAAAATTTATTTGAATTTCGAAGATTGCCAAGGAAAAATGCAGTAAAATTTTTCTGTATAATTTTGGCCTCCGTTTATATATATACACGCAGTAACGTATTTGTTTGAAGTGATGTTAAGGGTATTTAATACTTCATTGTGTTATTGTTCATACTTGAACTCGAGTTGAACTTGTTGTTGCAATATATAGATTCTACATACCCGAATATATTGTGGAAATAACAATCTTAAAAAATAACCTTACAGAATCTGTATTGCTTGTTTTTGGAGATTAAAGCTTAGGCTTTCCACTCCGCTTGAATTTAACTAGTGATTAGAAGACATAAAATCTTCATCATAAGTTAAGGTTCACTCGGTTGACAATTCGAAGTAATAAAAACTTCATCGTTAACTAGAAACAAGATAAACAGTTTCAAGTTATTTAACTTAAATAGTATTCTGAAAAATACTAAGTTTTCTATCTTGTGGTAACAGGAAAAATGACAAATGAATGTCAAATGATGGTGTGAAAATGTCTATGGAGGCAAATAATATTGCCACATCAAGTCACATAAATGCTCTACCAATGATGGAACCGGCGGAGAAACCCGGAAAATTTTCTAGCATTGACTTCAAGCGGTGGCAACAAAAGATGTTCTTTTACCTCACCACTTTATGTGTACAATGGTTCACCAGCAAAGACGCTCCTGAGGTGCCCAAGGAAACCTCGAAAAAAGATCGTTTCATTACTGTAGAAGCTTGGAAACATTCGAATTTCCTTTGCAGGAACTATATTCTAAGTGGTCTCCAAGATGACCTCTATAATATCTATAGTGGAACCAAGACATTAAAGGAACTGTGGGGGAGGGGGCACTTGAACAAAAATATAAAATAGAGGTGCTGGAATTAAGAAATTCCTTGTTGCACAGTTCCTGGACTTCAAAATGATTGATAGCAAATCTGTTGTCTCTCAAGTACAAGAGTTGCAAGTCATAATACATGATCTCATAGCAGAAGGTATATTTTTGAAAAATACCGTGGTTGAACATATTAAAAATGTTCTTAATACTCACATAAACTGTTTTGTAGGTTTAATTGTGAATGATTCTTTCCAAGTAGCAACGATAGTTAAGAAGCTACCACCTTTGTGGAAAGACTTCAAAAACTACTTAAAGCATAAACTCAAGGAGATGACCGTTGAAGATCTTATTGTCCGACTTCATATTGAAGAGGATAATAAAGGTACCGAAAGAAGGTCAAAGGGAAATTCTACAATTAATGGAGAACATATTGTAGAAGATGACCAAAACAACTCGAAGAAAAGAAAGAAAGCTGAATATGTAAGCAATCAGCCCAAGAAAAAGTTCAAGAAAAAATTCTTCAATTGTGGCAAAATTGGCCAAAAGTCCACAGATTGGAGAGCCTCGAAGAAAGGCAAGAAAAAGGACCAAGCAAATATGATTGAGTACAACAAAGAATATGATGATTTGTGTGCTATGTTCACAGAATGCAACTTGGTTGGGAATCCATGAAAATGGTGGATGGATTCTGGTGCCACACGCCATGTTTGTGCCAATAGAGAGTTGTTTTTGATATTTTATCTGGATCAAGTAGAAGAAATACTCTACATGGCCAACTTTGCTACTGCAGGTGGAGGGAACAGGAAAAATTTGCTTAAAGATGACTTCTGGCAAGGTCTTAACACTAAACAATGTGTTATAGATTTCGGAGTTACGTAGGAATTTAATTTTTGTTTCACTCCTAAATAAGAATGAATTCAAATGTGTAACCGTTTCTGGAAAAATTATAATTAGCAAAGGAGAAATGTATGTAGAAAAAGGCTATCTGACCTAAGGCCTTTATAAGATGACTGTTATGACTGTTGAAACAAATAAAAGTTTGAATTCGTCTTATTTGCTTGAGTCTTATAATTTATTGCATGAACATTTGGGCCATGTTAATTACAAAACGTTATGAAAACTGATTAACTTAGAAGTCTTGCCAAACTTTGAGTGCAATAAATCAAAGTGTCAAACATGTGTGGAATTGAAGTAGGCAAAGCATCCTTATAAGTCCGTTGAAAGGAATTCCAATCCCTTAGACTTAATGCACACTGACATTTATGATATGAAGTCAATACTATCTCATGGTGGGTTCATAGTATATAAATGAAGTGTGAATGGAAAATGGAGAAAAAGGAGACACCAATTTAGAAGGTGTACTCCCAAATTGGAAAGTTCACTAATTCTCCCACATTAGTGGGAGAATAGAACTTTGGAGTGTTTATAATGATGAACACTTACTCCACATGGCAAGTGAGGCAAGAAATAAATGATGCCTCGTGCTCGCTAGGCTCGACTTCAGATTTGGATTTGTATTTAGATTTGGAAAATGATCGATCAATGAGATCTATTTTTTAGAAAAAATTTATTTGAATTTCGAAGATTGCCAAGAGAAAATGCAGCAAAAAATTTTCTGCACTGTTTCGGCCTCCGTTTATATATATATATATATATATATATATATATATACACAGTAATGCATTTGTTTGAAATGATGTTACAGAAGGTTAAACTATTTCAGATTGTTGCTTCTGTTACTGAAGGTTGCACTGTTTCAGATATTATTTCTGTTACAGAAGATTGCACAGTTTCATAAAGTTGCAACTTTTTAATGAAAATACATGCTGTTTCAGTGAACCAGTGCACTGTTTCAGCAAATTACTCTAGACTGTAAATACTGCAGCCATATATTTTTTCAGAATAGACAAACCTCTAAGTTAAACCATTGCCACCTTTTCAAAGGGGCATCTTATGGCTATAAAAACCTAGTTTCATCCACAGGTTTTGGGGACAGAAATTTTCAGATTACAAACGTTTTCTTCTTGTCTTAAAAATACTCTAAGTGTGATCATTCAAAACGTGACTGTGTTCAAAGAATCCGCCTATTTGAGGTATCGCTATAGTCAGATTGAAGGCCATTTTATCCTGGGAGAAAGATTCCACAAACTCAGGTACAGTGAGGGGAATTATTCCTTAAGGAAAGTCTGTGAATTCGGACGACTTGGCCTTAATCATTTCTATTTTATCTTTATTTTCTAAAAAATAAATATACCTCTTGGAAAGGTTATTTTGATCTTGTGTTGAGAGTATTTAATACTTCATTGTGTTCTTGTTCATACTTGAAGTCGAGTTGAAGTTGTTCTTACAATATACAGATTCTGCATACCTGAATATATTGTGGAAATAACAATAAGTATACAAAAGATGAATGCAATTAGCTCTCCACACATAACATGCAAAATTTTCCAAGAAAGCTCAAATGTCCCTCCCACTAGAGATACTTTTGGAGTATCTATTTCTATTCACAAGTCAAAAACTTATGGAGCCACAAAAAGAGAAAAAGCTTTGTTACAACATTGCTCATGTCCATGCCCTTGATTTTTCAAAATTTTGGACAGCGAGGGGTTATTGTTTTGCATTAGAAACACACACAATTTGCTAAATTATGGTTTCAACCAAAGTCTTGTCTTTTGGCTAAAGATGGGCAAAACACCCATATGGCAACTCAGACTTTGCCAATTGTGTATAAAATGATCCCAAATTTATAATTTATGATGCCACTGGTACTAAGACTTCCCTTGCATTCATAATATTTATTTTATGGGTACTCAGAATTCCCTTACACCTATGTATCAAAATCCAAACACAGCGCTTTACCCTTGAAATATCATCACTCAATCTACCATAGGGTAAAGCTATTCATGCATCACCAATATCAATAATAAAGCTAAAGTAAAAAGAGAAAAACTAAAACTAGAAAAAAAACATAATAATTCATAAAACGTGGGCACCATTAGAATGCCCAACAATGTAGCATCTCAAACAAAATAAAAACAATATACAAAGTGTCATCCTAAAACAACATCAACAGAAATATTTGGCACACAACACCAAAACAATACACATCCGGGGCACTCCCAACTAAAAAAATGCAGTGTCCTCACTACATATACAAGTAAGCAAGAGTAAAAGGGGTCTCCTAAATATGCATCAAGAACTATCCTCTCCCACTGACTCTGCATCATCACCCTCAACATCATCAGCAGACCAATCAACAGGGGCCTCATCTTCACTGTCCATCCTAGGTGAAGGTAGTCAATGGTTGGGCTTGAGCACCTTGAAGATGCCCTTTACCCTCTTATACAGCTTCTTGAAGAATTTATCTCTTTTCTTCTTTCTCATCACCATCTTCTCATGTGAATCCCTGAGGTCCCTATGTGATGCGGCTAAGGCTAAATATCTTCTCTCCAAATGAGCGATGGTACCTCAACTGTGAAGTCACTCATCAGAATATCTCTCTTGGTGGTTGCCTAAGGGACCTCTTTTCCAGGACAAAAAATACTCGCCATCCATGTCTCTGGCTTACATCTCTTTGCATGGAACTGCTCTATGTAAGCATCTAGAAGACCATGCACTGTGTTGATCCACTCTATCCTAAAGTTTACTTGCCTTTCCTAAATAGTCATCATTGGGTCTATTAAAGAAACTACGCTCAACTTAGCATAGAATTCACGTACCCAATGCTCATTAGCAACACAAGGATCCAGGGCAAAGCAATTCCACCCGGTCTGAATGAGTCTGGCATGAAAACTTAGGAGCTTCTCCTCTACTTTATCTAAACAAATACCCCTCTCAGGGAGTAGCTTTGTCCTTGGCTCATCTGCATAGTAGAGGTTCTGGCATTGTGTGACCATGAATCTGGTGTCGTCGAAATCTCCTATCTTTGACGCTTAGAACCTATAAGCAATGCAACTCAGACCAACATTAGTATTGTCATACCAAAAATATGTTAGATCAAACAAATAAGCTCATGTGGTATTGTTATGGAAGGTTTTGGGGGCTATATAGGGTGTGTAGAAATTTTGATTTCATCCAAAAACTGCTCTTAGGTATGGAGATCGCGGTCATTGGGACCGTGATAGTGGTACTTGAGACCAGATTTGACAGTTTATGTATAGTGTTTGAAATACAATTTTAACCTTGACTCTTTGTTTTGACTAGGCATATCAACATTATAAGCAAAGAATTTAAGCCTAGAGTGTGATCACAGCCCTAAACTTAAAAAATTTAACATGAAATTTGCAGGGGCTTTGAATCGAACACATGGTGTACACGTTTATCTCAACCATTAAGGCCTAATTCTAGATACTCAAGACTTCCCCATTGGTGGTACACCAACTACAACAGCTAACCATAAAACAATCATCAACAAACATGCATTTTTCCATGAGAACATTACTTCAGGCCTTTCCTAAACTTCAAGTTTTAAGCATGTAATTGTATCCAAATCAAGGGAGTTGAGACAACTTACCAAATTCGATGATGCAAGGGATGAATTAATACTTGAATACACAATGCATTGCCAAAAATTGGAGAAAATTTAGAGAAAAATTAAGAGAAGGCGTAGGAAGAACTGGCATTCGTATGGTCATTTAAATTGATTTAACCGTGATTGTGGTCCTAGTTATGGGATCGCGGTCATGTGGCCTCTGCAATCACGGTGGCATGGATCGCAGTTGCGATAATTGTCACCAAACAATTGGGTTTTATGCACTTCTTGTTCGGTCCAAATTGCCAATTTTATATGTTCCTTTTTTAAATTCAATAAAAATTCCTCTTAACACCAATATTTCATGGATTATGCATGCATAACAACAAAAATGAAATCTACTCTACGTGCATAAATCAAAAGAATATCGACCATTTTTTGTGGCTTGATGGGTTGCCTCCCATCGAGTGCTTAGTTTAACGTCATGGAATGATGCATTCATTCTTTTGTTTATGTTTCCACTTAGAAGATTTGAATCTCCATCCTAGCTTTTGTTAAATATATAATAAGTGAAAGGAGGACAAAAGATTCAGATCTCCCAAGATGAAACTTGGAAGAGGCGAGGAAACGGCAAGTAATCTTCAATCTTGCCATTTTGAAGACTTGAACCTTTTAGCCAACTACACATCAAATTTTTAGAGTGGCTTCTTGGGAAAAGGTGAGGATATCAATAGGTCATTTGTTGCACATTGGAAGTTGAGTCTCTCGACCTTTTATGGACGGGTTCTATATGCTCCTTTGGAATGTCAAAGTCCAAAATATAGGATTCATACTCCTTCTCCCCATCATTTGTCTAGGTGGATGGATTCTCATCACATCCTCTAGGCATAATGTTGCAAAGTGGTTTGAACGAGGTCCAACCCCTAGTTATGGAATTGCCTCCTCCAAAGCATCTTCACCCCGAAATGAACTAGAGTTATCATAAGAGTTTTGTGTTAGTTCTTCACTACCAAGTTCATCATCATAGCTTGGTTTCTCCTCATCTAAGTCGATTGATTGGGAAGTCACCGAGGATTCTTCACTACCAAGTTCATCATCATAGCTTGGTTTCTCTTATTGATAAACTTCTTCTTGGGAAATGGGAAAGGTAGTGGTAGTTTTAAGCTTTTCTTCTTTACCCTTTTCCTCCTTCTTAACACTTGTTCATTCGAATGCCTTTTGATGCATGCATTCTACATTCTACCCCGTTACATCCAACCAATCCAAAATAGCTAGTAGCCTTGGGTTAAAGATATTGGACTCGGTATGTTGTTCTTTCTTCTTTTCATCATAAGACCTATCAAGATCATAAGAAGAACTAGCAACTCAGTTAGCATAATAGGGAGAGGGGACATTTGGAAAATAATCCTAATGCCCTCCTTGACCACTATATAAAGAACACTTATACTCCCTATACGATTGAGATAATGGGTCCATCTCTCTCCCAGGAGCATAGGTACAATATCTTCTAAAGTGTGGTCCATCATAGATTTGACATGGGTCATCACGATAGGATTCCCAACTACCAACATCATATTTGTTAGAAGATTCTATAGAGAAAAGTAAAATACAATAAAATCTACCTACAAAAGAAAAGTCACAAACAAATATATACAAGATTGAATTCAAGCAAGTAAGTTAAAATTCCAAACTAACTTAATACGCCAAATTATTCCCCGACAACGATGCCATTTTTTATAACGCTCAACTTACACGTCAATTTAAGTGTAAGGCGGTCATTGTTAATATATGTATCCAATATTGGAGTATGGGTCAAATCCACAAGGAACAATGTGAGTGGAAATCAAGTTAATTTAAAATAATAAATACAAGTTAAATTCAAACCAATGATACAAAAATATAAAAATGAGGGAGGCAAGTGTCTACACAAATGTTTCTTTTTGAGTTTTTCAAGTATAAATTCGGGGCTATGAATAATTAAAGTTGTAACAATTATGCACTGATCTTGGGATTATGTGTTACTAAGAGAGTGACATGTGGGTGTTGATAGTTAACTTTGGTATTAGTAGGTCAAGTGTGGATAGGTTTGGTTATAGGTTTTGATGCTAGTCTTTCAACAAAATACCAAACTTTCACCCATTGATTCTTTCGAATACCTAATGGGTGTGTTCAACAATTGAAAACCACAACCTCAATGTAGGCATCCCTATTTCTAGAATAATGCCCATGGTATAGTCAACTTCACAACCACCATTATTTCTAAGATAGTGATAGATTAGCAAACTACACACATAATTGTCTACTATTTCCTTAGTCTTCACATCCCTCTTTCAAGGATGATATGGATTCCTAAAGCTCACCCAAAACCCTTCTTTCGAAGATGACCTTGAGTTTTTTGGAGCTTGGAGATTTTACTTATCAAACCTATGTGGGTATTTAAGGCTTTCACCCACAAATCCCAACCAAGTTAGCATAGCAATGATAAAAACCATCAACATAAACTACCAAATAGAAGCTAACAATAACAAGGCACACACACTTAGAACCCTATTCATACATAACCCCAAGAGGAAGATTTAGATACACATAAGATAAATAAACATAAATATACCCATAATCTCCATTGAAATAACTTTTTGAAGATTAAGTGAGTGTTACTTCAAACTTTGCACTCCTACAAATCAATTATGGAAGTGAGTTATTCTTCCACTAAGAAGGTCTCCAATGTATTCTTCACCCAAAATTTATACAATATTTTCTTCTCCAAGTATGAAGGCTATGAATTCAAGAGCTAAAACCTAAAAAATTGGGGAAGATGGAATATCATCCATAATTCTATGATTTGAGTCTTTTTGTCAAAATTAGGATCAGCCACGTGTATTTTCAGATTTTTTCTTGGGCTGAACTCTTCTGCTAAGCCGCGATCGCGCCAGCTTGGTTGCTACCATGGCTTCTGCGACCGCGATATACTTATCCGACCATTGTTGCTTGACCTTTCTTGATTACCTCAATCATGGTCAGCAGATCGCGATTGCGGTAATTGAGGCCCTTCTGCTCCAGGTATTCAGCTGCAGTGTCTTGCTCCCTTTTTAATTATTTTAAGCTCTAATCCATATTTTTTTATCCCCTCAACTCTATGCTTGCAAGGAGTGGATATTAGTGCATTTAATCATAATTGTATCTCATTTATTCATTCAAAATAAGGTAATGTGCATAAATATTGAGTGCAAATAAGTGATAAAATCACCACTCATCAATACGACAAGGCCAGAGGATGTTGAGATGATGATATTGATACATGTCAAGGCCGGAGGATGATTATGTGCCTATGTATACATTTATCGATTCGAGTCCAGCTAGCCCAGAGGTTGATTATGATGATGATGGTATTGTGATATTGTGGATTATGTTGCATTTATACTTGCATGCACATCGCCTTTCACTAGTATGCACCTATCTCTATCAGCTTGTATGGGAGGGCTGCATAAATATAGGTGATGACTATGCCTTGTGTTGTTATATGTTGATTGAAGCTTCCGGGCTTGAGGCGGTGGGGGTATGCGTAGGCTCAGCTAGGTATTTGGTTTTTTGAAATAGTCGATTACTCGCGATGTTATTGATATTGTTATTATCATTGTTATGATCATTATTATATTTAGCTTATGACAGATTGGTCATTGATTCGGTAACGAGATTTGAGGTATGATTCTGGCCACTTATATCTTATGATTTTATTATTATGTATGATTAATTCATGATAAGACATATAGATTAGAACCTTGAGCATGTTAGTTCAAAATCTAGATAGGATTATAGTGGGGTCTTAAAATAAAGATATGATGATCTAGGTTGTGCCTCAATATGGCATTATATATCTCTCTCTATCTATCTATCTCTCTCTCTATATATATATATGTATATATATACGTGTGTGTATATATGTACATCTTTCTATATGTAGCTATGATATTATTGTATATCCCTTCCTTCTTTTGTTCATATTGTATATTCATTCCTTGGCCTTATATATTGCTATATAATCTTCGTTCGTCCTTTATTCATATATTGGCCAGGAATATACGGTATAATTTTGAGATTTCTGAGTATGGTCGGAATATGATAGTTCATCCTTGATACTTTCGTAGTCTTATTATGTTAGTCTCTTAGACATAAATAGGATAGGTTATCCTTATTATCTCATTGGCTATTTACGTGGTTGTTGAACATTGGGCGTAGTTTCTATTCTATTTGTATGTTATGTATATCTTTTTTTATCTTTGGAGCTCAGTTGGCAGTTGTCTACTAAGTACCATTTGTTTAGTACTCATACTACACTTTTGCAACCTGCAGATCATAATATGAGTTTTCATTGTTGATGTGTGCGTCGTGCAAAGCATCCATGGTTCGTAGACTTAGAGTGAGCTCCTGATGTATAGAGCATTACTTACCTCCTTCTTATGTACTAGATTTGTCTTTATGTTTTATTCGGAAATAAGTTGTATCAGTGTAATTTATTTCATCTATTCCACTTTTATATTCTTATTATATTATTAGAAGCTACTTATGCCACAATATTTTGAGACTTTATTATATATTTGATTCTTTTATTTCATCTATTTTACATTCTCTTCTGTATATATTTTGGGTAGTCCGTCACTAGTCGTTCCGGACTACAGGGATTGACTTGCTTATTGCTGGGTTATGATAGGCGTCATCATGACCTGTGAAATTGGGTCGTGACACACAGTCCTTGCAACCTCAAATACCAACAATTTTTCTCTTAACGACATACTTCTCGCAGGACTCATAGAAGTACTTGTTGTGCCGACTGACTTACATCTTCTTGATCCGCTTCCTCAATCTGGCACCATAACGTGTATTATACTTTTGATAATTCTAGCCTTCTTGATTCGCTTGGTCATTTTTGACTAGCTGTTGAAAAACCTTGAGATCTTATGGAAGAGAAAGACGCCGCAACAGCTACAATAAAACCCTAAATTTTGTTGAGGAGCTTGAAGCGGTAGAAAAGTGGGATAAAGAAAAGAGGGTGGGTGGACGAAGGAAGTTATCAAACCTTTTTTTAAAATAAAAATAAAAATTGTTCTTTTATTTAATTTAGTTATTTTTAATCAAAAAACTTATGATATGCGTCATATCACGCGTTTATTTCAATTCAATCATTAAGTTACCACATAAACTTGGGTTTAATTGACAAAGTGCTTAATAGAGTTGTCCACATTAACAAGTTCCATAGATCATTTTGCCTAATTTTCTACCACTGATTTTTCTCCGGGGTAAGCGCAAGGTTTTATCATGCGGTATGTTTTGGGTCGCACATTTCAGTTTAAATTGGATTCGGTTCCGGTATCATTCACTTTTTCTATTTAAAAGAGGTGTATTAGCAGATTCCGGAGGATAAAGAAAGTATGAGTGTATTTTGAGGAGATAGCTGGGCGAGGGAAGCTCAATATAGGAAGAGAAGAATCGATGAATTGATGGTTGACAGCATCCACTCTTCTACTTGTAAGAAACTCTACAGCGGCAAATTAGCCTGTTTCGTTTGCCCTCACCGTCCTGTCCTCGACCCCCCCCCCCCCGTACGTACATATCTTAACATAACCCTGATTTTGGTTATATTGATTATCATATCTTCTGAAAATAATATAAAAGATTGATCTTGGATCTAATTTCTTTTTTTGTTGACCCTGGTGTTGGAGTTAACTTTTGTGCACCTCGACTAGTTCTACGAGATACATGGCAGCTCCCACTAGCAATAGGTACAGGTAACTATGTCCTACAAAGCTGGGAAAGACGGGAAGAAATCAGCTAGTATTTTTTTTTTTTCTTAAATTTCTGTTTGAATTTGAACTTGAGACCTTCATGTTTCTCAACCCATTTCAGTGACCACTAAGGTGATTTATCTGTGCATCCATGCACTTGTCACGCTGAGTACGATACTTGTTTAGAAAAAAATTGGGGGAGGAGAACGGGAAGTTGGGGAATAAATTATAAGGTAGGATGGGTGAAAGTTCAGGTAGCCAACCAATTGAACTAAGAAGATCTCTATGAGTACAATACTGGTTTGTACATATTCAGCAATTACAATGATAACTTCTTAGATGAAATTAGAATGAATTAGGTTTATTTAGTAACTTTTAAAACAATTCGGAAGCTAACCTCCCGTGCTTTGAAATTTGAAGGACCAACTTTACTACTTCAGATGATCTTTTTAAAATTATAAATTCCTGATCATGATATTCAAACTTTGAAATATTTTAGAAATCAAATATGAGATGAAATAGTAAGAAAGTAATCACCTGTGTACCAGGTTATTCTAACTTTGTACCTTTGGCATAAATGGTATTGTTCAATGTATGTTCTCCCATCTTCAGTTCCCAATGAACAACATAATCTTAAGAAGTCATTTAGCTTTTGTACGAATTTTAAGTGCAAAAGTAAGCCCCTAAAGAGTAAGACAAGTTTTATAAAAAAGGGCAGCCCGGTGCACTAAAGCTACAGCTATGTGCAGAATCCGGGGAAGGGGCTGACCACAAGAGTAAGACAAGTTTTAAAGTCTATTATTGATGGAATAGCGAAGTTCGCTTTAAAATTTTAGGGGTTGACTCTTCCTGAATAGCATTCTCTATAGGACGAATGATTGGAGGCTTTCAACATGATCTAGGCTCATTAAAAGATTGAAATGGCTGGTGAGGATTGTCAATAGAAATCTTACAAAATCGCTGTGAGACCAACATTGTTGTATGAGAGTGAATGTTTGCTTGTATGACCGAACATATAGGTGAAAACCTTAAACATGCAGATGTTAAAATGGATGTCTATCATTCCAGTTCGGACAAATTAAAAATGGTCATTCATGATAGAGGGTGTAAGTTTTTCGTAAGGCATAACAGAGGTGTAAGTCGTACACAGAAAATAAAATAAGATGTAGTTGATTGATTCATTCATCTGAAAGCACTTGACTCTAGTATTGCAAAAATCCTTTTCTTTCTATTGTCAATGGCAGAAGAACATGTTTGATTGGATAATAGTGAAGGACCTCTACATCTTTGGACCATTGACTTTTAAATGGTGAAATTTAATGATTAATTGCGCATACAAACTATAAACGTGATGCACATGCATAGTACAATTTTTCTATGCATGAAATGCAACATGTCTGTGTATTCAGTGATAGATGTATTAGGATAATTCTCATGTTATAGTACTTCACTTTCGCCGATGCTTGTTCTCCTACCATCTTCTTCCTTTATAATTCCCTAATTATCACAAGGAGCTTTACTTCTTTAGACAAACTACTTTTAATAGTCCAAGTGAGCCACGGAAGATAGAGCTTGATTATCTTGATCATGCCACACACACTTCTGAGGTGCTTCCTTCTTGCGAAGTGACTAGGTTCTGTTCAGATTTTTGACTTCGCAGTTGATGAAGGACATCTACTTCCTAGACCTGAAGTTCTGGGTTTAATTGATAGACAAACTCTACAGACACACTGCATCCATCCATGTTTACTATTTTTCAACATGTGGATCAATATATAGTTATGTTTGCATTGAATTATGTATTAAGTCATTTCTCATTTAATAACTTCATTAAAAAAAAAAATTCTCATGTTATGATACTCAACTTCGAGGTGCTAGTTCTTCTCTTCTGTGACAATTCCCTGATTATCAGAAAACATCTGTAGGTACATGTGAAAGGTTCAAGCCATCGAGCAGCAGAGTCAAGGCTTAGAGAAAGAGAATTAAGGAGGCAAACTGAGATAAACAAGAGAATAGCCTTGTCAGGATGTGATACTGCCACCTCGAGAACCTTGACATCCATCCAGTTATGTAGATCAGCAAGCAAACCATTGATTGAACGCACAAGGAAAGATGCGTCTGACATACTTCTTCAAAATTTGGCACAAAGTACTGCTTCTCAAGTGGATGAGAGTAGTGTAGCTGATGGAGGAAATAGTTAATGTGTTCAGATAGGAGTCTCAACAAATCCAACTATCATGCCTCTGGCATAAAACCAGGAATGACTCGTGAAGGAGCTTAAGTTCACATCTGCTGGCTGGAAGCGTGATGGCCATGGGAGGTGGTTTAAGGATGAAAGTGTGAGTTTTTAATTTGATGCATGAACCAGTGATAGAAAGTGTGAGTTTTTAATTTGATGCATGGAACCAGTGATGGAACTTTTCTCTTGGTGCTTCTTAAGCAACATTTTTCTTGTATTACTTGACTATGACTAGAGATTTATCACTTCAATTGGTGTTTAATCAATTCTCTATTAAAGCAATTTTTTAAATTGAACGATGGTATGATGTGGTTCATATAAAACTAATTCTGATTGCACCTTTTGATTTGTTGCCGGGTAGAGTTTGTCTCAGATGAAGAAGATCCTAATCTGTGTCTTCCATGACTAAATGTTGAAAATAAGTATGGTTTTACACTCTTAAATCATTTTCCTTTTCAGCTCTACTTGAAATCAAATCATGAAGTTGTACTTGATTGGATGCCAAAAACTAACTCTGCTACAGTTGTCCATCATTATGTGTCACTTTACTCAAAAGGAGTTGAATACTAGTTCCGTTCAAGATCAAGAATAACCAGATGTATTCCAATGCCTGATGTCCAAGTAATTCATGGTTATGATTCTTGTTCGTGTTATCAATAAACATGAGAAAGTCGCAATGATTTTGTTGGACAAGATTTCAATTTAACAGGTGCACGTCTGTGATATGCTGATTTGGTTTTGTTGGATGTGGATGGTGAACAAGTTGCTTTAAATGAGATAGGTTTGCGCACTTGAGTGCTGGAATACTGGTGGCATGACTCAGGTGACGATGGTTAAGGGTCTCTCCACTTTAGAATGAGACGATGGGAAGTGAATTACTTGGTGTTTATTCTTGGCATCTACTCTGTCTTTCCTAGAAATTGCTGTAAAGTTGTCATGGCTTACCATCTAGCGTGGGTGGAAAGTCTCCGGCACAATAAGGTGAACAATTCTCGATGTCCTCCTTTCTATTCTCTCATGGTCGGGTCAACGGGAGGCCGCTATGAACTCATTTTATACCCCTTATGGAGGTCTTGATCTTATTTATTTGGATTTCAATTATTAAGCATGTTTGGTTTTTAGATAAAAATTTTAAGCATTCAAATCTATTTTTATTTTTATTTTATAATGACCTAATTAGTTTGAATAAATCTAAATGATTAAGATGTTAAACAAAAATCTAATATCATTTTAATATCATTTTGATGCTATTCATTCAGGGATTTTGTAAAGATATATTTCACTACTACATCCACTTTCACCGCTAATCACCAGGACTGCGACATCGCTCGTCATTTTCAACTCCACCCCACTAACCACAACTGCTTTTGTCATCAATCACCACAATTAACTATCATTATTATTAGTCATTTTTAATCATCATCATCGTCAATCGCCATTATCACAATGATCCCTCACTATTGACTTAACAATTTCATCAAGTTTTCCCCTTTTCTTCTCGTAGCAACTGTTGTTCAATTTAAAATGTGCAACACATTCACATCATGGGTTTTAATTTTGCAATAAACTAGGTCTGCTATTTAAATGGAAAAGAATAAAATGAAGAATTGATTGTTCAAAGGTTGAAATTAACCATTACAAAAGAAAACAATTGCCATAGAAGGATAACTTTGTCGAAAAGTTATTTAATTAGCTTATATTAACTTATCAAGACCTTCAATAGAAAAGGACTTGTTAGACCACCAAAGGATGTGGTGTCGGGGATGAAGCTGTTCCTCCCTTAACTAGAGATTTTGAATTTGAATTTTGGATATGGAAAAATCTTTGGTAGGGAGCGCTTCTTCCGAATGGTTCCTATCTGGTGCGAATTAGAATTAGTCGTGCTCTAATGTGGATATCAGAATTGTGATGAAAAACCAAAAAGAAAAAAGAAAAAGATTTGATATGCTATTTAGAATTTGAATTGAAGAAGGGAAAAGACATTCAAATCACTTTAAGCTATATATGAAGAGTCAAAGATACACTTAAATTATCATGATGACCAATTTCACACCTATACTAATTAAAAACGAATTTATTTCCACCATAATGCACATACAATCAGTCATATAGTGAAAGGTCTTTTACACTCGCTAGTCACGTCAACGCTATGTCAGAAATCTTATGAATTTTCTTTTCTTATGTTTTTTTCCTTTTCTTTTATTGGTATAACTAACCATTAAAATTCTTCAATAATTATATTTTCTTCGCCAACTTCATCTTTCATCTCACAGGAAACACCAAGCTGCCAGTTTGCTACCACTATCGTCTCATGTTCTTTTCTCCTCACCACTAATAACAATTCCACAATCATACCACTTCAATTCCTTCTTCTTCGCAACCCACTATCATTATCATTATTGATTTTTTCTTCTTTACCGCCACCAATTTCTTCTTTGCCACCCACCACTAACAAACTTATCATAAATATCTTAACAGTTACTTTCCTTAAAACCTCATTCCCTTTTCTTGTAGATTTATTTGTGAATTTTTTCATATTAGAGTTTAGAGTGAGAGAAATTAGATTAATAGATCGGTTATCAAATTGGTAAAACTTGTAAATTTATTATTGATATAATTGCTATCTCTAATTTGGTGCTAAATTATGTGATTTTGACATAAAAAGAAAGAAGAAAAGGACTGAAAATGAAGACTTCATTGGGTTTGCCAAATAAAATTCTTGATAAAAGTTTGCCGAAAAATTGATATTTTTCTGATAAAATGTCGATTCCCTATTAGAAAGTAATATTTTGTTTACTTGTGATTTGTTTATCATATTTAGCTTATGTTGATTCCTTTTAATAAAGTGGGTGAAAAATATTTCTTCGAAAAGAAGAATAAAGACAAGATTTTTAATGGATATATATAGAGAGAAACAAACAAAACAACATTAATAACGTACCTAGTATATTTTCACAAAGTGGTACTTGGAGAGGGTAAAGTGTACGCAGTTCATACCACTACCTCCGATGAGGTAGAGAGCTATTTCCTATAGACCCCCGACTCAGGACAAATAATAGTAAAACAAACAAAAAATATAAAAATAAATAATAAATGGGACAACACACCACTAGATAATAAAAGAAACAACAACCATCGAGTAATATTATAAACTATCTAAAATCATAAGCATCACCAAGACAATACAAACAAGAAACTACAACACACATACAAAGCACTCCTTGCTACTAGTAAGGACTCACTCTACCCACTAACTCTCTACCCTAATTTGCATCCTTCACACCTTCCTACCAAGGGTAATGTGCTCCATAAGCTGTACTTGTTTCATGTCATGAATAATCACCTTCTTCCAATATTTCTTCAGTCTATCTATACCCCGCCTGAAACCATCCATAGTCAACCTCTCACACCTCCGTACTAGGCATTTGTACACCTCCCCATCACATGTCCAAACCATTTCAATCTGACTTCCTGCATCTTGTCTTCCATCATAGTCACTCCCACTTTCTATCAAATAATTTTATTTCTAACCCTATCTCTCCCAGTAAGTTCACACATTCATGTCAACGTCCTCATCTTTACCATTTTCAACTTTTGGATGTGGGAGTTTTTACTAGCCAACACTTTGCTCCATATAACATAGTCAGTCGGACTGCCACTTATCTTTAAACTTAGGAGGCACCTTCTTATCGCACAAGATTTATGAAGCGAGCCTCCATTTCAACTACCCCGCACCAATACGGTTTATGACATCCTCATCAATCTCTCCATTCTCTAGAACCATAAACCCACAAATATTTGAAACTATCTCTTTTCTTAGTGGCCTGAGAATCCAGCTTCACAACCACGTCAGCCTCATATGTCAAATCACTAAACTCATATTTCAAGTACTTCTTTTTGGTCCTGCCCAACCTAAGTTCTTTACGCTCTGGGGTGTATCTCCAAACCTCCAATTTATCATTAACTTATCTCTGATCTATTCAATTAGCACTACATCATCAATAAATAACACACACCAAGGCACCTCCCCTTGAATATGCCGCGTTAATACGTCCATCTCCAAGGTGAATAAAAGCAGATTAAGAGTCTATCCCTGATCCAATCCTGTCAAATAGGAAATTTCTCTGAATCTCCTTCTATCGTCCTCACATGAGTCTTCACTCCATCGTGCATTTCCTAAACCAGCCTAGTATATGCCACGACACCTTTAGCCTATAAGCACCTTCACAGAACCTCCTGGGGACTTTGTCGTATGCCTTCTCAAGATTGATGAACACCATCTAAAAGTCCTTCTTTCTCTCCCTATACTTCTCCACTAACCTCCTCATAAAGTGAATGGTCTCAATAGTCGAGTGACCTGCATGAAACTAAACTGATTCTCAAAAATAGTCATAATCTTTCTCAACTCAACTCAACTATCCTTTCCCAAATCTTCATAGTATGACTTAATAACTTGATACCCCTATAGTTGTTGCATCTCTTAATGTACCCCTTGTTCTTATATAAAGGAATCACTATACTCCATCTTCAAGCTTTGGACATCTTCATAGTCCTAAAAATAATGTTAAACAACCTTGTTAGCCACTCCATACCTGTCCCGCCAGTTCTCTTTAAAGAATCCGCCAAAATCTCATCTATCTCGATCGTCATATTCTTACCATCCTACGAATAGTGCCTTTGATCTCCTTAACCTTAATACTTCTACAATAACTGCACTCGCGACACCTATTTGGGTGCACTAAGTCCTCCACCGAAGGCACATTTATCGTTACCTGCTTTAACATTGCGATGAATTTCCTAAATTTCATGTCTTCAACCTTCTTCTTCAATCTTTGAGGAAAGGGAGGTGGTGGTCTTAGGAGAGTTTTCACCACTAATTTCTTTTCCTTCTCCTTTCCTTGTTCTAGAGCATCATCAGAACCATCCAGCTTCCTAGACTCCACTGGACATTTCTTTTTGGGTTCATCTTCTGCTTCAATCACATCTTCAATCAAACTTTTGCCCACAAAAGGGCAAGGTAATATTTTACCACTCCTAGTGGTAATCGCCATACATGAGCCATCATTCCATGAATTCTGAACTATATCACTAGGTAACGTTCTACTCTTCCTCTATTTTAGTGTTGTGGAGAGTTGGCTCATTTGTTGTTCCAGCTGTTTCATCAAAGTGGAGTGTGATTTTACCAACTGATTCATAGAGGAAAGATCGGTCTTCATGGTAGTCACCCCTGAGTTGGTAGCCTCCACTCCTTTTAACAATTTAGCCATCATGTCCTCCAGGGACATCTTTTCAGAACTTCTTGTAGCAGCCTCACGATTTCCAGGAGGGACACATAACCCGCTCCTATCATTATTGCTCCTCCAATTACCTTGCTCTTGTTTTTTATATCCAGCCTTGTCATAATAATTACGACCTTTATTTCCTTTGTAATTGCCTCAGAAACCCCCCTGATTATTTACATAGTTCGCCTCTTCTTCTGAGTCAAACTCCACTTTGCTCTGTGATCCCACAACCTTCACATTCTCTGTTTTACCTAATAGTAAATATTTGGTTAGCAAGTCCATCTGCATTTTTAGGTGAGCCATGTCTTGATCACGCTCCTCGTCTCTTCTGTGTTGTTCCACAGTCATACCAATATAAAATATGGGGCTTGCTACCACAGAGTCCCTGCTATGCCATGCCCGACTCTGTTTGGTCATTCTTTCAAGTATTTCTGAAGCCTCTAAGAATGTAAGATCAAAAAATGAACCACCACCAGTATAATCTACAATTGGTTTTGTTACAGAGTTAAGAGTCCTGTACAAAGTCTCCATCAAGTATATGTCGGTCATGTTGTGGTTCGGATACTGCGTCAACTTCTTTTTGAATCTTTCCCAGGTTTCATGCAAGGCCTCAGTTGGGAGCTGACTAAAGTTGCTGATCTCATCCCTCAACTGTATCTTCCTAGAAGGTGGAAAGAACTTTTTTAGAAAATCTCCTTTCAACTGCGTCCAGATGGTTATAGAATTGGGTGTCAGCTCATTAAGCCACAATGTTGCCTCCCAGACAGAGACAATGGAAATAATCTCAAACGGATAGCATTCTGACCCACTCCTGGGTTATCAAAAGATTTACAAATGGTGACAAAGTTCACCAGATGCAATTTCGGATCATCACTAGGAAAGCCACCAAACAACCCCTTCAGATTAAGGAGTTGAATCATAGTACTCGTAATATTGAATTTTACCCTAGGTGCTAACGGTAGAGGAATAATTGCACCTGTTGCAATTTCTCCATCCATTCTATCATCATCATCATTGAGGTCATACTGGACCGGCTGGTGATCTTGCCTTCCTCGGAACGGATGGTTTCTGTTAGCATTACACTGTACTGGTGCAGCTATTTACTCTGCACGCCTTGGGTTACCAGGATTTAGCAACTCCTCGTCTCCCAAGTCATCATCCTCAGGATTTGGATGTTGTATTTTTTTACCATTATTTTGCATATTCACCTGAGCTCTAGCTAAGGCTACTACCCAGTCAGCCTCCTGTTGGTTTGCCATTCTACAAATTAATTGCGGTTCCAGATTAAATGGTAATAATAGTTCTTCGAAACTTCTGATTCTTGGCATACACCACAAAATTCCAGTAGCAAACAAAAACAACAAATAAACGTAAAACTAGAAAACTTGACTAACAGTCAATTTGCGTACAGAACTTCAATTTACAACCATATTCCCCAGGAATGATGCTATTTTTTATAATGCTCAAACTACACCTCTTTTACGAGAATATAAGCGATCGTTGTCAATATATAACCCAACTAGGTTGGAGTCGAATCCTATAGGAAATATGGTGTAAATTTGAGTTATCTGCGGGTTAATCAATTGATAGTTATTAGTTTCCTATGAGTGGGGTTTTTTTTGGATAGGTAACAAATAATTACTTCTCAATTCAGTGTTTGAAATCAATATGATAAGGAAAATCAGAGTTATGTTCACTATGGGTGTTGGGATTTGACAGACGCTAGTACTGGTTCAAGATTCTTGTGGTAGGTAGGAACAACAGACTATCCTTGTCGAAGTTATGTCTAAATGTTTCTCAACCTATTTAGACATTTAAACACCTAATTCTCTCGAACTTAGGGAATTTATATTTCATAACAGGATGTTATCTCAAGTTAATTAATCTTGTTACAACATTAATTATTAAATGGAAGTTTGATGCTTCCAAGTCCCTTTTGACAATTCACTTCTTACTAAGGTTGATTTCTTATCTCAAGCAAATCACCAGTAAGAAAGACCTGTTGTTTGCAACCAATAGTCTGAGTATAAAATAATGGAATTAACAAGAATTTTCTACCACCGTTAGAATCTTGAACACTTAGTTACGTTACGAACCCAAACCCATAGATCCCACAACTCGAGTTAAGGAAATTTAGCTACTCATACTACAATAATCAAGCCAACAAGTTGAATTCATAGTTTGATATATGAACTTACAGCAAGATAAATAGCAACAAGTATATCCCAAAACAATTGTAATAATCTCTCCATAAATAATTGTAAAGTTCAAGTCAGAAAACTAGAGAGAAGATATTCTCCAAATGTCAGTTCCCCCTTCTTTATTTTTTATTAAAAAACCCTAACATATGCTTTAAATACTTTAGCCTAATTATGACAACAAAATCATAGATCACAGTATTTTCTCAGATAGGTGACGACGTGTGTGACGGCTTATCAGGAGTCTGACGACTTATCAGGAATGTCGTCAGCTCCTCTTCACTTTTGACAATCTCTGCTTTAGATTGAAAATGAGACGTGATAGCTTATCAGATATGTGAAGACTTGTCAGAATTGTCGTCGCTTCTTCACTTTAAATCCCATTCCCTGCCTAAGCCTCACGACGAGCCTGACGACTTATCATACTTCTAACGGCCTATCACAGATGTTGTCATGAATTCAAGCTAAAGCTCATTCTCTGTCTGAGCCTAACGATGAGACTGATGGCTTATCACACTTCTGATGACCTATCACAATGTCGTCATGAATTCCAGCTAAAGCTCATTCTCTGTCTAAGGCTGACGACAACTCTGATTAAGGCTGACGGCAACTCTGATAGCTTATCACAAGGCTGACGACTTATCAGACAAGTCGGCAGCTATACTTTCCTCTCTACTTGCTCAGAAATCAACTCTTTTAATTTCATTATTGCCGGTTTTCTTGCATCTTGACTTTTACTGCAATATCAAACAGAAAACAATCAAAAACGACAAAATTTGCTGAAGAATTTGCAATTATTCTTAGTTAAAAGCCTCAAATGTGTTAGCATCTGCTCACACATCATTTGTCCTCGAACAAATTATCTATTTATGCATACTACACGAGTCTCCAATCCCACTAATTAAGAATAAGATGCTCAAATTAGGCTCACACAACACATATGAATAGAAAGTCTTACTTTTGAAAATGCTCTATAGATTCATGAATAACTACTAGAAACTTCCTACCATCAAGAATATACTCCTCAATAACTAGCAACTCATGCACATTTTTCAATTAAGAAATCACAAAAAGTTTCAATCTATCATTAAACATGTGCCCCTTACCACAAGAGAGTACCCCATATTCCTTACCAAATGAAAAACATCATAGCAATAAAATTTTTCTTTTAGGGGTATGGATGAAAATTTATGCTCACTCTCTCAAATAATTCACATGCACATTAGGTGACCTATAAGCTTGTCCTTAGTGTAGTACTCTACTAATAAAAAGATGTTAAGGAATAAGATTAAGCAGGACTTTATTGGGTTGTAATATAGGCTGAGAGACGGGTAGGTACTATTTTTTGATAGAGATAGTGACTAACTTCGCTAAGAACTGTAATTCATTACCTTACCATGAAGCTAAATTCAACAACATTAGTTATTACCCCTTTGCAACTTACATTTCTTTTATTTCAGCCTCTAATCCTTGAATTAGACTACAAAGTGGATGTAGGAAACTTATTTCATTTTAACGAGAACTACTTATATATATATATTTTTATTTTTTTCATTTTATTTTTGTTTTTTACTGTACACTCCCACTATCCACAATGCATATTCTATTTTCTAAGCCAAACACTAATATGTTGGTTTTATTACCAATTTTTATTTGTACTCCCAACTCCCATCTATTAAATTTTTCAACTAAAGTGCTAGGGAATTTTGGGGATCAAAATATGGTCAACGAACAAAAGGAAAATAGGCTAAAGTGAAGCTGCCAAATAATAGGCTAAAGGCTTAATGGGGCTTGCTAAGGTCATTAACAATGGGTAGATGAAAAACTATTCAACAAGGCTAACCAAAGAAAGCCTACACCATTTCCTAACCCTTACATACTTCATTTTGCTTTGTATATGCACTGGGAAAGTTCTAGATACCACAATGAAACATGGAATAAGCAAATACTTACTCGCACATGGCACATGTTTAAATTAAGATGGACCTATGTTGATTTCTTACTCAAACTATGACATGAATTTACTTACAAGCTTGAATTACCCACGAGTCATATAATTGAGCGTAGAGATTTCAAAAGTAATCATTCATCTACGTATGGCACATGCTTTTTCAAAACATATATTATGCTTGTGTTATATTGTCATGTGACCCACAAGAGCACTTAAATTTAATTTCATGAAAGAGGGGTTCCACTTGTTAATTTATACACTTGACTAATTTTCTCTTAAGACGGTCGTCATCCATCCATCATCGAGAAAAACACCTAACTATGACTTTATTTCACAACTTCTAACTAAAAATAAAAGAAAATAAAACATAAAAACAAACATAAACTTAAACAAGGATCAAATAAAAAGAACAAAATGGCTACTCCTACAAAATTAAAGAAGTTTACTAAAATGAAAGTACTAATTATTACAAACCAAGGTGGTAAGCAAGTTTATCAAATGCAGTAGAATGAAAATATCCAAGAAGCACTTTTTACCCAACTACCCCACACTTAAGCATAGCACTATCCTCAGTGCAAACAGAAGAATAAAGAACCTGGGCCTAATAGTACTCCTCTTTAACATCAGGGGTCATACCACCTGCATCAGAATCATCCTCACTAGAATCAGCCTCTATATCAGAATCCACTAGCCTCCATTCCTCATCAGTCGATACATTATCATCCACGAGCTCTTGAAAAGTAGGCCCTACCCTACACATGGCTCTCGCGTTCTCATTCATTAGGTAGTCATAATTTAACCGGCGTAACTCTTTATCATGCCATAGATATGGTGGAAAAAACTGTCATCGTGTGCATTTCTTTCAGTGGTAGTGAGAGCTGGTCCTTGTCTCCAGTTTGATTCCTTAACTTTTGTGCCATCAACTCTCTTCAGATTTTGCGTTTTGATCCCATTAGCTCTCAAGTGTTTAGTCAAAAAGCCTTCAAAATTGAATCTTGCCTTTTTTTGTAGCCTGGATTTTTGCATATAAGTGTGATCACTGCACCAACATTGATAGGGGTATCGGTCATAAGAGAAAAAACCAAACATACCTAATCACGAGATATTTTTGTGAAGTGTGACCCCAGAATCAGACATACACCGACTATCCTTAGCCAAATATGTGCTTCCTTGTTCAAGAAAGCATAAGGAAAGGTGTTATGGTAGTCTCTCTCTTTGTGATGCTCCCACTGAGCCATGGAACATGACCCACACAATGTGTGCCTAATATCTCTCTAAGGAGGTCTACTGAAAAGTTTCTTTTGTCTGGAGTGGTCCCCTTCCGGGGTACCAAGAGTAGAGCTCAATACCTCAACTGTCAGCTTTAGGATCTGTCCTTGTATCTTCACCTTATTCCCTTGAGTGTTGGGGATATAGTTTGCATAAAACTCTCTCACTTAGTTTAGGTTTCATTTTCCCAAGTCCATAAAGATAAATTCAAGCTTCAGCTGAGTGATACTGGCAAAAATACAAGGATAATATTATGCCAAAATCTCCTTGTTAATGACCTCTATTGGTTGGTAGTGATTCATTTTATTGTCTTTATACCACTAAACACCCTCCTTTTCAACTCATTTGATACCAAATGTGTGACGGGAAATGTAACACCATGATTTTTGTGAATCAGAATGCTACACGGTGCTCATGACCTCGAGAGACCACAAGCTAACTCATGACTGATATCTATATCTGTACACTACATATATAACGTAATAATGCAGAAAACATAAACACGTAGGCCATAAGGTTCAACTGAATAAAGAATCTATCAAAAGATAATATCCATATGGGTGAAAGATACCCAAAATAGCTGAAAACTTAATCAAATCTGAACATAAGTCTGAATACTGAATCTGAAAGCCTCTAAGTGATGTCTGAATAAGGAGTTGAAGGAACATGTCTCCAACTAACTCCGTAAACTGATAACTGGCTAAAATAATAATGAATAAATCAAATCATATTGTCCTCGAATGAAGAGGACTCACTGAATCTCTGCGACTAGAAATGTTACTGCTACTGCTGATCTGGAGCTCGTGTCTCTGACCTATAGTGTAACATAAAAAGAAAGCACTATAGCACAAATACGTCAGTATGAAGGAATGTACTGAGTATACGAGTGAGGTAGGCTAAATATAAATAGGGTTTGCATGCATGAACAATGCTAACTGTCTGACTGACATGAATGTAAGAGTACAAACATGCATACATAGTAACTGAAATTGTGGGTGCATGATAGCTAGTTCTATATGCTAATACTTGGTTTACTGATGGCTAACATGATTGATACTAAAATTCTAATAACATGGGCGACTGTATCTGACAATCCTAAATCTAATGAAACTATTTGAGTTTCGTACTGTAATTGAGTCTGACTGTATCTGACAGTCCTGATATACTAAATTCTGAAGACCTGTTTGAGTTCTTTTAATGGGACTGAT
This sequence comes from Capsicum annuum, assembly GCF_002878395.1. Classification (NCBI taxonomy): domain Eukaryota; kingdom Viridiplantae; phylum Streptophyta; class Magnoliopsida; order Solanales; family Solanaceae; genus Capsicum; species Capsicum annuum. The sequence goes on along the minus strand of NC_061120.1, from coordinate 38,613,924 downwards.
TCTGAAACTGTGGGAGGTATTTATTTAACCGACATGCCCCAATAATGCAAATAGCTAAGTTAGGGTCCAATCTCTGCCCCGATTGGAGGGGTGTCAATACCGTACCACTGGTAAGGACAGTTGTGGGTGACCCTTAGCTGGCAAGTATTCAAAAGGAGAATGGTGAGAACCCTAAACTAACAGGTTAAGCCACCTCATCAACCCTTATCTGACAGGCTAAGATGTCTCAACCTATGCTGGCTGCGTAGTTCTAGAACACAAGGATGACTGCTAAGAATCACACCCTAAACTAGTAGGTGAGTCCCCATCCTTGGGTTCACTCGGTGCTAACTTCTACTCCCATCTGAAGAGACTAAACATGATTTAACTGACTATACATGGATAGATTAACTGACTTCCGTTGACTGAGAGAGTAGTACTATTATCCAAGAGTTAACTGAGATCATGAGATTTTTGAGGTTTCCTGAGTTACATGACTGACTGAGTTCTATAAATTATAGCTTGTCTGAGATTATCGTGACAACATGACATGGCTTTAGGCACACAACTATGTTTTTTGGATATGAATATCCCCAGGATTCGATAGAATGAAACTGACACACATGACATGACTTGATCACAAGATTTGAGTCCACAATTCATAATATCATCAGTAGGGGATATCATATTTCATATAGTTATTCAACTTCTTAAACATTGTAGGGAATGCATGGATATATTTTGTGTACATATTGTATATCTCCATTATCTTACATGCTTTATACCACCACAATAGCAACACATGAAAAGCATGGGATTTATATTGAAGTATATAGCTAACATGGACTTGTCATTTAGCATCATTGAACTATACAAACATAAATTTCTAGCATCCTAAGCATTTTATCAAACACCTTTCATGCATTCTTTAAGGCATAGGTGAGTTTCATACTTGCACCATATTAAACCACCTAAAGTTCATGGTTTTCAATTAACAAACATATATATTCCATCAAAACACCTTTAGACATCACTTTGAAACTTAAACAACAATCGTCAACATGTACATACTCATATCACCATAAAAAGTTTACAAAATAATATTTAAAACATGGTTCTTAAGCTCTATGAATGGATTGTATCCATAGATGAATACTACACATACCTTAGAAAGGAAACTTTGAAGATTTGTTGTAGAGTTCTTGAATTGGAAAACTTTAACTCTTGATTCTCTTGGAAAAAGGCTTGAATCTTGCTCTTTGAGAGATGAGTTTGATGGAGAACCCTAATATTGTGGTTGAGAGTGTAAGAAGTTTTTTTTTAGGATGCTTAACTAAAGAAAAATGGGAAAAATTATGCCTCTTTAGGGTTATAAGTCATGGAAGGTGAAGGAAAAGACCAAAATACCCTTATGAAATAAATTCCCAGTTGCTGGAAATCATAGCTGACGACATTTGTGACAAGGCATCAAAAAATATGACAAGCCGTTATAAATTTCATCACACAGGAGTTGGAATTGATGGTTTCTGCCTAAGCCTGACAACATTTATGACAAGGCGTCAAAAATATGACAGACCGTAAAAAATGTCATCACACAGAAGCTGGATTCTGCCTAAGGATGATAAACTTCATGATAGGGCGTCACAAGTGTGGTAAGATACCACGAATGTCGTCACTTAGGAGCTGGTTTTTGCCTAAGGCTGACGTCCTTTGTGATAGGGCATCACAAATGTGGTAAGCTACCACGAATATCGTCACTTAGGAGCTGGTTTTTGCCTAAGGCTGACGACCTTCGTAATAGGGCATCACAAATGTGGTAAGCTATCATGAATGCCATCACTTAGGAGCTGGTTTCTACCTAAGGCTGACGACCTTTGTGATAGGGCGTCACAAATGTGGTAAGCTACCACGAATGTCTCACACTGTTTCCAGCCTGACATACTGGAGTAAAATAGGAATAACTCTTTGTTCCAATATTGGATTTAGGAAACATTGGTATCGTTGGAAAGATAATTCAATTATATATCTGTTGATAGATTATGAGCTTAAAAATTCCAAGTATAATGAGAGATATGCTAATTTTAAGTTGACTATACCAATATCCTTCTCAAGAGTTCAATCGGTAAGGAATGTTTTGATTCGTCTGATAGCTGGGAGTTATTTGAAGCCTTAATATACATCTAACCTACTTATAAAACTATAAAATAAACATGATGTACTATGCATTAGCTTGGTACATGGATCTAATATTGTTTTGGATTTTTTGGGGTATTATAGGGAACTTGTAGAGTGGACAAGACAGCACAGTTATCTTCCGAAGAGTGCCCTATTCTTGACTTTTTCTACCCATAACGAGAGCTAGATGCTACTCCCATGCCTTTATTGACCTTTGGAGCCATTGTTCGTGGAATCATCATAACACCAATGTTAGTCAAGCATAATGAAGATAACTACAATTAAAAGAAGGGTGGTATAATGACCACCCTATACTTAATTTGTTAGCATAACCCAATTATGTGATACTATCGGGTACTCAGACTTCGCTGATGTACACTTTGAAAGAGCACACAAATATTGTTCATAATTTCATTAACCTACCATTGGTGGACTTCACTTTTTCAATATCATTCCCCAATTTACACTTTTATTCCATACACTACATGAATTTCACAACAATTGGTTTTTTAAATTAACCTAACAATTCCATGAAATTATGCCACTAAGAACATCATTCTACAAAATCATGTCTTAAAACCTCAACATGTAAATAAGCATAACACACCATTAACTACAATAATTTACACAAAACCATGTTCAATGATAACTTGGAATGTGAAACAATAGAAATAACACCAAATTATGGTAATTATGACAATTAAATCACAACCGCAAGCTTAATAAACTACAACAATGGAGTTCATCCTTATAAGATTACCAAGAATTCACTTTAGTAGAGTAATAGTGTGTAGTCACCCATAACCATAAGAAACTAAGTAAAAACTAACAATAAAGCCATGAAAACAAGAGAATAAGAAAAGAAAACCAACCTTAAAGTGACAAATTTGAAGAAAAGAGGAGAGATTTCTTGTGAATTATATGTTTGGGTGAAGCTTTGAGAGCAAATTGGGGTTAAGAGGCATGAATTTTGGTCCAAAGTAGAAAAAAATTAAGGATTTAGGGTATCGGGTGTATTTATATAGGGGAACCAGGTCGGGTTGACCCGATTTTAATTGGGGATTTATTAAGGGGTTTAATGGGTTTTACGCCACATGGGTATTGCACAGGTTGATGTTTGCACCGCATGGGTATTGCAAAGGCTAGGAAGTAAGGTTTTGTGTGGTGTACAGGCCGCATGGAAAACACATAAGGGCACGGTTGCGTCACATGTCCATTGCAGAGAGGCATGTTTGCGTCGCATAGGCATCGTAGAGCGAGGGCAGTGAGTGTTTGTAGTTGTTTTGCACCACGTAGTCAACGCAAAGTAGCATGCTTTGCATTGCATGGACAACGCCGAAGGCATGCTCTACTCGTATGAACAATGTGGAAGGCATGCTTTGCGTCGTATAGACAAAGCGTGACTTAGGCAGTAAAGGTTAGCTTTAGGGGTATGGCGCGGACCAAAAGTAAAGTTATGGTTTCGCGACGAAACTTGGGTTCAGGATAAAAAATTTTACACTTTAAACTTACCTGTAAAGCTCCTTTAGGTCCAATGAACTACCACATTCAATTTAACCACTTTTAAGACTCCATAGCACGTCACACACCTACAATAAATCAAAAACAAGTAAAAATATTTAGAAAGGTGGGTTGCCTCCCACCAAGCGCCTTAGTTTCGGTCGTGGCTCGACTCTAATTTTTGTATTTTTATTTTTCTGATTTTTATGTTTTTTTTTCATGATATGATATCAAACTAAAATCATGGTTTGCATCTCATGCAGTGCCTAATTTAACATTGCGGCACAACTCGATTATCTTGGCTACTCATACTTTGTCAAGATTCATCGTTGACATAATTTTTACCTTATTCGTTGGACCAATGTAATGCTTGATACTTTGTCCATTCACCTTAAATACAGTTCCATCTTTGTTCTCTAGTTCAACCACACCCAATTTAAAGACTTGGGTTATTTTGAGTGGTCCCGACCACTTTGGCTTCAACTTTTCAGGGAAAAGCTTAAATCGAGAGTTAAAAAGAAGAACGCAATCACCCACTTGGAAGTCTCTCTTTTCAATCATTTGGTTATGATACCTGTTTATCATTTTCTTGGATAGATCAGCCCTTTCATATATTTGGAGACAGAACTCATCCATCTCATTGAGTTGATCTAACCTCAGGTCAGCTGCTTTTTTCCAACTCAAATTCAACCTTTTGAGTGCCTACAATGCTTGTGTTCAAGTTCTACTGGAAGATAACAAGCTTTACCAAACACCAACTGATAAAGAGATATTTTGATAGGCATCTTGAAAGTTATTCGATACGCGTAAAGTGCATCATCAATTTTTCTTGACCAATCACTTTTATTTACATTTACGGTCTTGGCCAAGATAGACTTGATCTCCTTGTTTGATATTTCCACTGGCCCACTAGTTTGCGAGTGATAAGGTATGGCTACCTTGTGCTGTTTCACCCCATATTTCATCAATATAACTCAAAATATCTTGTTGCAGAAGTGTGATCCTCTATCACTTATGATGGTTCTTGGAACACCAAAGCGTGAAAAGATATTCTTTCTTAAAAACTTAACTACTCTTTTGCCTTCATTATCTTCCAAAGAAACAGCTTCCACCCACTTTGACATGTATTCCACAACAACCAAGATATATTTGTAACCATACAAGCTTACAAAGGGCCCATTAAATCTATGCCCAGACATCAAATAACTTCAACTCTAATATTTTAGTCATTGGCATTTCATGATGTATAGAGATAGATCCATGTCGTTGACATTGATCATAAGCCTTCACAAAATCATAAGCATCTTTGTGAATTGAGGGCCAATAGTAACCACGTTGTAAAATTTTCCTTGCAGTGTGATCACCTATATGATGTCCTCCAACTGGGGATAAATGGCATGCCTTTAAGACACCTAATATTTCTACCTTCGATATACATCTTCTGATGATGTTAAATAAGGCTCGTCCCAAAAATACCTAGTTACATCATGTAGAAACTTCTTCTTCTGATGGAATTAGAGATTATCTAAAATGATGTCACTAACAGCAAAGTTTACGAAATCTATATATCATAGTACCAAATCAAGAATAGCAGCAAGAACTTGCTCATCGGATAAAGAACCATCAATTTTCATCTGCTCTATGCTTTTTTGTTCATTCTGTAACTGCGACAAATGGTCTGCTACTTTATTTTCACAACCTTTTCAATTTTTGACTTCAAATTCAAACTCCTGAAGTAACAGTACCCATCTTATAAGCCTCGGTTTAGTGTATTTCTTTTCCATAAGATATCTTAGAGCTCGTGATTAGTGTGAACCACCACCTTGGTTCCCAATAAATATGCCCAAAACTTTTCGAATGGATAAACCACAACTAAAAGCTCTTATTTTGTAACTGTTTAATTCTTCTGTGACCCATTTAAAGATTTACTAGTATAATAAATGGGGTAAAAATCTTTTCCTTCTTTTGACCAAGAACAGCTCCGAGTGCAACCACGCTGGCATCACACATCCCTTCGAATGGATTTGACCAGTCTAGGGTAATCATAATAGGAGAAACAACTAATTTCTCCTTAAGGCATAGGAACTCTTTCAAGCACTCCTCATCAAACACAAACTTGGTTTCCTTTTCCAATAATTTGCAAAGTGGGTTTGCAATTTTGGAAAAATCCTTTATGAATCTCCGGTAGAAACTTGCATGTCTAAGGAAACTATGCACTCCTTTCACTGAGATAGGAGGAGGTAGTTCTTCAAGGACTTATATCTTAGCTCAATCAACTTCTATGCTTTGGCTGAAATTTTATGCCCCAATACTATGCCCTTTTTCACCATGAAGTGGCATTTTTCCCAGTTTAGGACAATATTGAACTCCTCACAGTGTTACAATACATTATCTAAGTTCACCAAGAAACTTTCAAACAAATCTCCAACCACAGAGAAATCTTCTATTCCACCATGTATTAGAAGATGGACATTATACACCTTTAGAAGGTGGTCGGTGCATTATATAACCCAAACGATATTCTCTTGACAGCAAATGTTCCATATGGATTAGTAAATGTTGTTTTCTCTTAGTCCTCAGGTGAAATCAATATTTAATTGTAGAGATATTTGATTGTAGACTGAGTATCCATCTAAAAAGTAATACCAACCACTTTCTGCCAACTGGTCAAACATTTGGTCCATGAAGGGCATTGGAAAGTGATCTTTCAATGTCCACAAATTCAGTTTTCTGTAATCCATACATACACGTCAACCAGTCACCGGCCTGAGTGGAATTAGCTCATTCTTCTTATTTGCCACTACCATCATACCTTCTTTCTTGGGCACACATTGCATAGGACTTACCCACTTACTATCAAAAATTGGGTAGACTACCCCAGCATCAAACCACTTTATTATCTCCTTCTTCATTACTTCTTGCATGGATAGATTTAGCCTGCGCTTAGGAGTACAATCTTCTTCCAACTAAATCTTGTGTATACAGATACCAGGTGGAGTACCTATGATGCCAGTAATGGTCTACCCAATGGCTCTCTTATAGCACCTCAATATAGAAACAAGAGCCACAACTTGATGCTCCACAAAATTTGTTGCGATAATAACTTGTAAAGTGTTTCAATCACCTAGAAACACATACTGCAAATAGTCCAGCAGCTCCTTTAGTTCCAATATAGGTGGCTCTTTAATAGAAGGTTGGCAGGTGGTGTTGAAAGACTTTTTAAGTCCAAATCCAGATTTTTAAGGGGTATATGAATACGACCCCATCTCGGTCAATGCACACACGGTCTCATCATCCTCATCAATTCCTTAACTATCAAAATTCATCAAAACTACATCTAAGGTTTCCACAACAAACCTTTCCTCAACTAGAATAACTAGATCATCTTCATAATAAACATCAATAACTAAGACTATACTCATTTTCCTTGGCTATTTCATTGAGTGACAAATGTCAAAACTCACTTCTTTATTATTAAGTTTAAATTTCAGCTCATTTAGCTCCACATAAACTAGCACTCTCCCCATTGCTAAAAATGACCTACCTAAAATTATGGGTACTTCAAAGCCCACTTCGCATCAAGAATTACAAAGTACACAGAGAATATAAAGTTGGCTATCTTTACAAGTATATCATATAGAATACCTACCGATCTCTTCACCGACAGGTCTGCCATCAATAGCCACATAGTATTTGGCTTCAGATCCTCTAAACCCAATAGTTTGAAGATCGATAATAGCATAAAGTTGATGTTTGATCCAAGATCACAAAGCCCTTTACCAAAGCTAAACGCTCCAATTGTATACGAAATAGTGAAAGCTCCCGGATCAGATTTCTTCTGCACTAGTGATCTAGTAGCAACAATGCTACAATGATAAAGGTTATCCATAGGCTCACAACTGGCTGTCCTTTTCTTTGTCATAAGGTCCTTTATAAATTTAGTGTATCCCAGCATTTGCTTTAATGCCTTAACTAAAGTCACATTCACCGTCAATTGCTTCAGCATATCCATGAATTTGCTAAACGTACCTCATCTTCTTTCTTATTCAATATATATGGAAATGGAGGTGGTAGCTTTGATATTCTTGATGGAGTAGTCTTTACCTCCTTTCCTTTGCTTTGGTCCACATCATTACACTTCTTTTACTCAGATAACTGTTTTAACTCTATACGTTTCTCATCTAAATTTTTCAGCTTCTCAGACTTCATTGATATTCATCATGTACCTCATCTTCCAACTCTACATCATCAGGATGAGAAGGTTCTCCCAGCCATGGATCAGGTAATACTTTACCACTCCTAGTGGTAATAGCCATACACGAGCTATCATTTCTCGATTTCTAAACTGTTTCATTTGGTAGAGTCCCACTTTTTCTTTGATTGAATATTGTCGATAATTAATTTATTTCCTATTGCATCTGCCTAATAGATGTTGAATGTGAGTCAACTAACTAACCCATGATCGACAAGTCACTCTTCATTTCCCTAACTCCAGGATCTGTTGACTTCACTTCTTTTAACAATTTAGCCATCATATCCTCCATTGACATCTTCCCAAATTTATTTACAGCATTATCACGACTCCCAGGTTAAACATATAATCCACTCCTATCATTTGTGTTTTTCCAGTTTCCTTGTTCATGATCTCTATAACCAGCTTTATCACAATAAGTCTGGCCTTGAATTTTTTGGCCACCGGCTCGAAAATCCCCTAGTTATTCAAATAATTTTCCTCCTCCTCAAAATCAGATTTTGCTCTCCTACTATGTGACCACATAACTTTAACCTTCTCTATATTATCCGAGAGCAAGTGCTTTATAAGAAAATCCATTTGGGTTTTCAAGTGAGCCATATCTTGGTCACAGTCTTCTTCTCTTCGTTGTTGATCATTGATATCCCTCTAGAATAAGTATTACTTGCTACCTCAGAATCCCTAGTATACAGGCTCTACTTGTCTTAGTTATTTTCTCCAACATCTTTGCAGCCTCGATAAAAGTAGATCCATATAAGCTCCTCCTACAGCATTGTCAACGACTGAATTTGTAATTGAATTCAAAGCCCTATATAATGTTTCCATCAAATGCTCATTAGTCAGTTTGTGATTTGGTCATTGCGTCAACTTCATTTTGAACCTTATCCATGTTCCATAAAGAGCCTCATTAGGCAGCTGCCTAAAATTGCTGATCTCATTCCTCAACTATAACATCGTAGAAGGCAGAAAGAACTTGTCTAGGAAAGTATTTTGGTTGCCTCCATATTGTTATAGAACCAGGTGCCAGCTCATTCAGCCACAGAGTTGCCTCCGACAAAGATAGCGGAAATATTCTCAGACAAATGGCATTTTGTCCCACTCCAGGATTACCAAATGACTTAGAAATATTTATGAAATTCACCAAATGTAGATTCGGATCATGACCAGGTAATCCACCAAATAGAATTTTCAAATTAAGCAGTTGGATCATCGTGACCGTGATATTAAATTTCACCCCAAGAGCCAGTGGAGGTAGGATGATTACTTTTGTTGCTCTAGCTCTATCCAAATTTTTTATCATCATCATCTTGATCAAATTACACCGCAAGATGTTGGTGCATTCTACTTTTTACTTCTCGATTCTGATTTATTGGTACAATATTTTTAGCACGTTGCCTGTTCAGAGGATCAACCAACTCATCATCACCCAAGTATTCATCAATCGTATTGGGTACACGCCTAGGTAATTTAGCATTTTGTTAGTTAATTTGTGCATTCGCCAAAGTATCCAGTCGTGCAGCCTCTTCTTGTTCACCCATGCTCCCAATTCTTTAAGGTCTTGGGTTAAAAGGTAATAATGACCCTCCTGACCTTCGGGTTTATGACATACACAATAGATAGCCTAAAAATATCAAAAACAATGAATAAAAATAAAATTAGAAAACTCAACTAAGATTCAATTAATGTATATATACTTAATCGACAACTATATTCCCCGGCAGCGGTGCCAAAATTTGATATGCCCAAATTATACCTCTCTTACAAGAGCATAAGCGATCGTTGTCAAATATATAACCCAACTAGGTTGGGGTTGCATCCCACGGGGAATAAGGTGATAATTAAGTTATATGTAGATTATTTGACTTTTAATCATCTATTTTCGTAAAATAAAAAGGGTGGTTTGATTCAAATAAAAATTAACACTTTCAGTTTGAAACAATGAGATACGTCTTATAGTGTTTTAATATAGAGAAATAACAGGCTAGGGTTATGTTCACCTTATTATTTCAATACTTTTTAACTATGGATTTTATGAATTCATATAATGTACTTATAGAGAAACGTATTTAAAAGTTCAATCCAAGAATATTTCAACCTTCAAGGAAAGATTCACTTTAGTTCTCTTGAACCTAAAGTGTTTAAAGTAATTATATTCAATCCCCAAGTCATTAATCCAATTAAGGAATTAACTAATCAGCTAGAGGTTGAAAATTCTAACTCCTTGTCACTACTTTCTTTTTCCAACAACTTCTCTATCCAAACAATCTGTGTTTTATGGAAGACTCTCAATGTTTACAACCATGAGAATTCATTATAACTAAAGAGAATAGGATATAAGAAACAATTGTAGAATGAATTCAAATAACAATAGTGTCGATTGTAAATTACAAGGATCCATAACCCTAACTAGAAAGTTTAGCCGCTCTTGAATAAAAAGAACATCAAATCAATCAAACTAATCATACCAAACTCAAAAGATGTTTTGGTGTTGTTTGCAGATTACAAGATGAACCCTTCTCCCAAAAATGTCTTAGTCTCCACTCCTCCTTTCAAAATTACAGAATAATCGTTCAAAATCAGTTTGGGGTATTTTTAATAGTCTCTAAAATTACCCCCAAGTCCCTAGACTTAATTTATATGAATAAATAGCCCTAGGTTATAATTTTGTGGCGCCACACTGTCTCTAACATGCTAATTTACTTATGTCCTATGCTATCTGCATTCCATGATCCCTTTATGTCTCCATCTGCCTTTTTTACACCTAAAATCATAATAATCATGTAGGTTAGCTCATTTACATCAAAAGCAGAATAAAAAAATATGAATCTAGACACTTTGCTCTCAAAACTTAGCTAATAGATGGATAAATTATGGTACTTAGGTGTAAAAATACACCTAAGATCAGTCGTCTCCCACATAATATCCACATTCCTTCAACTCTACCAAGAGCCCTTAGTCATTAATTTATCCCCTATATCCAAAGAACTGGCTAAAGTCAAGCTACCCCACTTAATCATGGGTTGATTCTCCATACCCTTCTTCTTTCTGGCCTTCTTGATTTCCAAGTCTAATATCAGAAACTTATGTTGGGTTGAATGATTGTCATTAGGCATGACCTTATAGCTTTATATAATGTTCTATCACCCTTCCTATGGAGAAATTTTGTATGTGAGTCTTGGCCACTGAACTATGAAAGGTAATAAGGTGCTCCTTATTATTTGGAAAGCTCAAATTTGATACCACTAACCCAAAGGTCCTAGAAAAATCCAAAAATGAGGGTCCTCTTTTATTCCTTTCCCCAAAACCAAAACCTCCATACACAATAGCATATCTCTCGACACGACCCGATATGTCCATTGAAATCACCATCTATTAAAAGCTTCTCAGTGGTCGGGACGCCTCTCACCACCTCATCCAAAACCTTCCAAAAGCTCTTTTTCTCCTCCTCATCCAAGCTCTCTTGTGGCTTGTAGGAACTAATAACATTCAACATAAACCCTTCAATGACCAACTTTATCAATATCAACCTATCGTTAACTCGCTTAACCTCTACCACCTACTCCTTAAGATCTTCATCTACTAAGATATCTACCCCATTCTTATGCCCCATACTACCAAAGTACCACAATGTACCCATCCACTCTTTTACCTTAGAACCTACCCATTTGGTTTCTTGGACACAACATATACTTATTTTTCTCTTCCTAATAATCGTCACAAACTCTATGAACTTACCTTGAAGAGTCCCTATATTTCAATACCCAACGCTCAACCTAGAGGCTCTTTCATCCCACTTAACATTACTAGCCCTCACCTCCAATCCCAACTCCAACCCTGACCCAGACCTCGACCTCACCTTAGACCCCTGTCCCAACCCTAACCCAGACCCCAACCTCACCTTTGACCTAGATCCTAACCTTGATCTAGAACATGACCTTAGTCTATCACCAACCACCAAAGCCACTACTAAAAATGATGAGAAATAAGAAGACATGTAAATAGGTAAGGCTAAAAAGAAACAATGTAAATAACGAATGAAAACAATAATGAAACTTGAAACAGTGTTAACTATATGCTACGAAAAACAATAGAAATCTACAAGAAAGAATCAAGAATCAACACTTATGCAGATTAAAACTGTGTCACCTATATACTAAGGAAAATGAATGCAAATCGATAAAAAAGAACCAAAAATCAACATGTGTCAAAGGTAATAAAATCAATATACTATAACACAAGTTTCAAAAATCAACAATCAATAACAAGAACTATACTACCCACAAGAAATCTGGCACAGTTTAGAAAGTGGGTAATCAAGGATAAAATGACAGAATTGGGCAAGAAACAACGAAGTAAAATCAACTCATCTACTAGGAGAAAATAATGATTTAGTGGTAGAAATCATTAGGGTTTGGTCTTGGTCGACTTTTCCTTCTAGATTTGTTGTATTTTGACAAATTGGTGTAGAAATTTATCACAGTAATCTTATTTCCTCTAAGGATCTGAAAGGGGATGTGTAACGCCCTGAAAATGGGTCTCGGGATGTCACACGGTGCTTAAGGCTACAAGTATCCCCAAGCTAACCCTTTGAGCCATATTCACATCATTCCACACTTATAAATAGAATTACTATGATCAGTCATCAAAATATCCTCAATGATATCACACTTCAAAAAACAAAACAGATGCAAAAAGGTAACAAAATACGACACATCACGACAACTCCAACCATCTAGCGTAGTCTGACAAGCCTCTAAAAGTCAACAACATCAGAGAGCCATTGGGACATACCCCAACTGAATCTTACTCAGTATCAAAAGTACTTCATTCAACGAAATAGAAATCTGGATGTCACGTCCTTGGATCATGAGGACTCACCACAACAGAGGATGTAGAACAGTGTGCCCAGAAAATCACTGTCGAGCCTGGTACTAAGCACCTGAACCTACATTCCGAGAAAATGCAGCCTACATTTGGAGATGTGGGTTAGTACCATAGAAATGGATCGAGCATATGGGGGTGTATACAGTTTAAAATATCAACATCATAAGCATTTATAGGAAGCATGCATGATATAATGAAAGACTCACATAGCTTGAATAAGATCACTGTAATCATCAAAGAGTGAAATATATGTAATAAAACATGTGAGTCATCATATAAATTCTCAATCACTTTCCAATTCATTAGATGATCAAACCTCACAATAAAATCCCTCTTTGATAATATAAAATCATTAAACTTTGCAAAAATGATAGCTTTCACAACTCAACTTTCAAATCATTTCACTTTTCATCTCAGACATAAGAATACACACACACTGGGAGTCTCTTACAACTGACATAAACCATGTGAGCTACATGGAGTCCAATGTCCAGCCTATGTTGGGGAGAGATGTCCTATCCTTGCCATCGGAGTAGGACCTTAATCATTCATTCACTAGTGATCACTATATCAAATAACCTTAGGCTCATATCCTATAGGGACACGTAGTTCTATGGAAGTACCAATTACAGCTATACCTCCCACTCGGTGGTAAAGACTACTCCCGGACTTAGCTCAAATATTTTCAAAGATAATCCACAACAAAACGAATTCAACAATTCATAACGGGAGCCATCATGCTACCCTTTTTTCATAATCAATCACAGTGTGGATTTATTTTCTCATTCGAGTTCAAAAATAACTCTTTCAAGACCAAAAGGTCAAATCAATTCCATTCTCAAAGTGTGTATAGCACATTACTTCATAACATAATATTCTCAATCTGGGTTCAAAACCTATAATTCAATACTTAAGCAAAACACTTCAAGATTCATACTTTATTTAGAAAATATGATAAAATTCATATAAAATCTGGAAATTCAACTTTTAAACATGATATTCACATCAAACTCATGAAATTCATTCTCAAAACATCTAAAATATCATAACTTCTTGATCAAGGATATAGAATATAAGTTTTCATCTTGAATTCACAATAAGACATGTAAAATCATATATCTTTGAAAATAATACAATTTGGGCACAAGAACGAAGGAAGGATCTTGTTGAAAAACCCCACATACCTCTATAGTAATGAAATTGTTGAAAGATTGGACCTTCAAACCTTGATTGGGCAACCCTAGTTGTTTTTCTCCTTTAGTGCTCTTGGATGATGAACTTAGACTGATACTAAGGTTATGATGTGTTTAGGAGCAGTTAAATTCGTAGGGTTATGTTTAGGGACATGTAAGGAATGTTAAAAGGTTTATTTATCCTTGAAATAATGAAAAACGGAGTGTTTAAGTCACTTGAAACCAACACATAGGCACCGCATATGCTATCGTCTATGTTTACATAGGCGCCGCCTATGCTATCGGCTATGCTTTCCAGTGACCATAGGCGCCGCCTATGCTATCGCCTATGCTTTCCAGTGAGCATAGGTGATTGGTTAGGCGACGCCCTCTACTTCATAAAGCGATAACTCTTAGCTCGGGTATCAGATTTTGATGAGATTGGTATCGTTGGAAATATAATTCGATTCTTTATGATTTTGTAGGTAGAAATACACAGAAATACCACACATTTATCAAGTTATGCTTATTCAAAGATGACCTTTGTGAATTCAAATGCTAAAACTTGATGGATTCTGAAACTCTTAGCTTGTATTACCTTAAGTGACTCATATAACCTCACTTAACACATCATAAACTCTATTTTAACTCGGGTACTCTTGTTAATTTAGGTTCCCAAATATGGCTTGCAAAATTGGGATTTCACATGTACGAACAACGGTTCGCTTTCTAGCCTAGGAAAGTATGGGGTATTACAATATCTCCCCCTTGGGGACATTCGTCCTCGAATGACGCTGGGTATACTAAGGGTAAAGAGAAAATAATGGTACATAGCTGAAGCAACTTGCTAATCTTCCCTCTACTTCATTCTATATTTCAGACATAACAAGGACTGCATAACTCATGAAATCACAGCTGAATAGTATAAAATAGCTACTGAACTACTGTAATTCTGCATAGAAAAGGAATGATTTAGAGCAGAATGGTACCTTCGGCTTGATTGGAGCTTATGGAAAATAGGTGCGGGTACTTGGATCACATATCCGCCTCAGCTTCCCAAGTTGCACCCTCAACGAATTTGTTTTGCCACAACACCTTGACCAAGGGTACTTCTTTGTTCCTTAGTTTTCAGACTTGGTGATCTAAAATCTCAACAGGAACTTCTTCAAAAGAAAGACTATCTTGCACATCAGGGTTTTTTGAAGGATCTACAACAACACAATAACCAACGTGTTTCCTAAGCATGGAGACATGGAAGATAGAGTGAACGGAAGATAACTCTGAAGGTAAATCAACCTCATACGCTACCTTACTAACACGATTAAGAATTCTGTAGGGGCCAACATAATGGGGACTAAGCTTCCCTTTCTTTCTGAATCTCTTCACTCCCTTCATGGGTGAAATCTTCAAATACACTAAGTCACCAACTTCAAATTCAAGGTCTCTTCTTCTAACATCTGCATACGACGTCTGACGACTCTGTGCGATTTTCAACCTTTCTATAATCAACTTAATATTTTCTATAGCCTCAAATACTGAATCAGGACCACTTATAGCTGCTTCACCCACCTCAAACCAACCTATGGGTGATCTACACCTTCTTCCATACAAACCCTCAAATGGAGCCATGCAAATACTAGAGTGAAAACTATTATTGTAAGCAAACTCTATCAATGGTAAATGCTCATCCCAACTCCCCTTAAAGTCAAAAGCACACGCAATCAACATATCCTCTAAGGTCCGGATGGTCCTCTTCAACTGACCATCTATTTACGAATGGAAAGCAGAACTCAAATGCACTTGGGTACCAAGACCCTTCTGAAAAGCCCTCTAAAACTGCGAAGTGAACTGAGTACCCCTATCTGAAATAATGGACAAGGGAACTCCATGCAATCTGACTAATTCCCGTATGTACAATTTAGTGTAATCCTCAGCAGTATAAGAAGTATGCACAGGCAAGAAGTGCGTAGACTTAGTCAATCTATCCACAATAACCCAAATAGAATCATGATGGCGTTGGGAAGGAGGTAAACCAGTCATAAAATCCATATTTATGTTTTCCCACTACCAGGTAGGAATACTATACTCCTGCATCATACCACCAGGCCTTTGGTGTTCAACCTTAACCTGTTGGCACGTTGCACACTTAGCCATAAATGCTGCTATATCTTTCTTCATGCCACTCCACCAATAAATTTCCCACAAGTTGCGGTACATCTTGGTGGCACCAGGATGAATAGAGTATCATGACCATGCGCTTCAGCCATAATTCTCTTTCTCAGGTTATCAATATTCGGAACATACAATCTACCCTACAACCTGAACACACCATCTCCTCCTTGGGAGTAAACCTCTACCTTTTGGTCCTTGACTGAGTCCTTCAGTCTGACCAAACTAGCATCTAAGTCTTGCTTCTCTTTCACTTCTGAAACCAAGGAGGATTCGGAACTACTCTGAACCCCTATACTACCTTCAGCAGAGTCAAACAACCTAACCCTCAGTCTATCCAATCGGTGCACATCACGAGAAAACTCTTTGTTACCCTCTTCAACATGCGAAACACTATCCATAGACACCCTACTTAGGGCATCCGCCACTATATTGGCCTTGCCCGAATGATACAACACGCTTATATCATAGTCTTTTAACAATTCTAACCATTTTCTCTACCTAATGTTCAACTCTCTCTTGGTAAATACATATTGCAAACTATTATGATCAGGGAAAACATCAACATGAACACCATACAAGTAGTGTCTCCAGATCTTTAGAGCAAACATAACGGCAGCTAATTCAAGATCATGGGTGGGGTAATTTTTCTCATGGGGTTTCAACTGTCTAGAAGCATAAGCTATCACCTTACCCTTGTCCATCAATACGCAACCCAAACCAACTCTAAAAGTATCACAATATACCACAAAACCATCAACACCATCAGGCAGAGTCAAATAGGGGCTGTAGTGAGTCGAGTCTTCAACTCATGAAAACTCTTCTCATAAGAATCGGACTACAAGAATTTCACTTTATTTTGGGTCAACCTTGTCATAGGGGATGCTATAGAGGAGAAACCTTCAATAAAACGACAGTAATAGCCAGTTAGACCCAAGAAACTTTAAATATCAGCCGGAGAGATAGGTCTAGGCCAGGTTCTAATAGCTTCGATCTCTTGGGGATCCACTCTAATACCCTCAGAAGAAATAATATGACCCAAAAAAGCAACTGATCTTAACCATAACTCATATTTGCTCAATTTGGCAAACAATTGATGATTTATAAGGGATTTCAAGACAATCTGGAGGTGATCTGAATTCTCATTCTCAATACAAGAGTACACCATAATATCGTCTATGAATACGATATCAAACATATCAAGGTATAGTCTGAACACTCGATTCATGAGGTCCATGAAAGTTGGCGGGGCATTAGTTAACCGGAAGGACATAACAAGAAAATCAAAATGACCATAGTGAGTTTGAAAGGCTATTTTTGGGATGTCACACTCCCTAACTTTAAGCTAATGATAGCCGAAATGAAGGTCTATCTTTGAGAAGTAACTTGCACCTTGCAACTGGTCAAACAAATCATCTATTCTCAAAAGGGGATACTTATTTTTGATAGTGACTTTATTCAACTGGCGATAGTCAATGCACATACGCAAAGAACCATCTTTCTTCCTCACAAATATCACAGGAGCACCCCAAGGAAAAACACTAGGCCTTATGAAACCCTTATCTAATAGATCTTTGAGTTGATCTTTCAACTCCTTAAGTTTTATAGGTGCCATACGGTAAGGAGGGATAAAAATAGGCTGAGTATCAGGAAGAAGATCAATCCCAAACTCTATCTCTCTCTCAGGAGGTATCCCTGGGAGATCCTCCAAAAAGACATCAGAAAACTCATTGACAATGCTAACTGACTGGAGAGTTGGAGTCTCAGACTTAGTGTCCTTGACTCTAACCAAATGATAGATGTACCCCTAGGAAATAAGTTTTCTAGCTTTAGTATATGAGATAAAATGACTCTTGGGAGATATAGAACTCCCAAATCACTCAAACATAGGTTCATCAGGATGTGGGAGGGATGTATACTCGATTTATAACTACTAACTACTTGATCTGCCTTCAAACTTAATTAGTAACCCTCAAATTGAAAGAGTCAAGTATAACTCTAAATTTATAGGTTGATCATCATTCAAATAAAAACTTTGCATATTACGATTCAATACTTAAGTATAACCTTATATTTTGAATTCAACAATTAAGGTTATCTAAAGATTCAATTATAATTAATAAAAAATAATATATCAAAATATAATTAAATAAACAATTAAAATTAAGGTTTTCCTCCACCGACCAAATTGACAACAATTGCACCTAGTTGAACTAATTGTTATTTTCTGTAGAACAACTTATTGTTAGTGATAGATAATACATAACAATTCTACATAAATCATGTAATTGTGGCAAAGTTAAAGGGTAAGAGAAATGCGAATATGCAGGCCACATCCACTATATATGATCCTTGAACTTCATGAAAACCATTGGATGTAGAAAGAACACACCAAAATGGTAATGGTCACAAAATATCAAACTGTTTCTTTCATATCGTCCTCAGATGCTTTTATTTAGTTCTCTTGCAAGAGTCATAATTAAATTTCTTATAAACGTATGCACTCACCAATATTTAAAGAAGAATTGCACTAATATTAATTTTTTTAAAAATATAAATCAACCCATAATAAAATTCCCCCCTCTCCAATATCTCGACTCTCTCTTTCAAACTTCTCTCAATAGTTCTGCAAAACCATTACTTTCTTCAATATCCGACAACTTTCAACCTTTGGCAATAATAGTTTTGAGTTCTTCATCGTTCATTTTTGACTTTCAACCGTCAAATGACGTGACAGTATTTTCTGGCGACAACAACTTTGGGTACTTCGTCGTTCCTTTTTGACTTTCACAAGTAAGAAATTAGGGTGTTTTAATTATTAAGAAAAAAAGAGAAACTTAAGTTAACTTCTCTTCTAGTATGAGTTAACAATTTTAATATTTGTTGCTTAAAAATGAAATAGGGACTCAAGAAAATTCTAATTTGTGGTATTTCTCCTCTTAATATGATTAATGTAAATATGGTATCTTTTTGGATTAAAATATGATTTATTTTATTGTTGTTACTATAGTTCTTGTTATCAAATATTATTGTAAAATAGTGAACTTGTATTTTAGTTTTTTACCAGAGACATCTATTATGACCAAATCTAACAACTATTAATTTGTTAGTGTTAGTGGTAAATTTTGATGTTGTTGGTGTGTCTGTTGGTGTTGGTGCTGGTGGTGTTGATTTGTTGGTCTTGATAAATATTATTGTTATTGGTGTTGTAGTATTAATATTGTTGTTGCTACTACTGATAAATCTTTTACTGGGTTGTATTTTTCAATAGATGAACCATCTATTGCAACAGATAAACCATCTATTGCAACAGATAAACCATCTATTGCAATAGATGAACCATCTATTGAAAAAAAAAGCAATTATTCCAATAGATGATCCATCTATTGCAATAGATGGGTCATCTGTTGCAACAGATGGGTCATCTATTACAACAGATGGGTCATCTATTGCAACAGATGGGTCATCTATTGCAACAGATGGGTCATTTGTTAGATGAAATCCTTATAGCTATTTCAACAGATAACTGTCAAGACTTTTGATTTCTTCCGACAGATGGGCAATCTATTATAATATACGGGTAATCTGTTGGAAGAAATTTAAATAATATTGAAACTTTTTCATTTCTTCCAATAGATCACTCATCTATTGCAACATATTATCCATTTGTTGCAACAAGTTGATAATCTGTTGGAAGAAATCAAAATAGTATTGAAACTATTTTTTATTATTTTTAATAGATCACTCATCAGTTGAAACTATTATTTACTATGTTGTACTTGTTAGATTTACCATTATTTTTTTAATGATGCATAAATCAATTATAATATTTTTTATTTTCCTCTTATTTTTAGATAGTATGTCTCCCAAAAGAAAAGAAAGTGAATCAAGTCCAAGTAAAGAAATAAGTGAAGAAGCTAGGCTACATTCACCACTATATAAGCTTGATGTACAATCGATATATCAATCAAAAATAGAAGAAAATAAATATGAGGAAGAGGAAAGCTTCAAAAGAGATGTTGAATTTAGTTCTAAAACTCAACATGATCCAAATGCTAATATTGATCCTAATAGCCTTTCTACTGAAGAGTTTGTCAAAACCTTTAATATTAATAGTTTTCCTGTGAGAATGCAGTGTGATAGTTCCATAGATTTAACTGGTGATTGTGTGGTAAAGTCTACCATGGATATTTTTTATACCTTCAAAAAAATACTTCGAGAACAAAAATTGGATGTTTATTTCAGGGACTACTATTTTGGGCTATATCTTGATTTACCGGAGGGAAATAATGCTTTCCAAACGACCATAGTGTATGATATTCTCAAACATAGGTTTATGGATGAAAAAAAAGATTAGATGGATAATGTATGGATAAATTACTGTGGCATGCTGGTTTGTTTTAGTTGGAAGGAGTTTGTCATAGTTACTGGCATAAAATGTTATCCTCTTTCTCAACCTATACTTATTGTAACACAAAAAAGAAGCACCCCCACACCAAAAGGCAAGTCAAGTGATGGTTATTACTTGTTGGTTCAAGCTTCAAAAACATAAATTTGATAGAAGAGTTGAAAGATAAAAGACTTTTAAAAAGCACAAGCAATCACTATACTTGGTTTGGTTTGTACATAATATTCTTTGGGTGAGAGACGTTAACAACAACATACCACTTGATTTAATAAAGCTCTTCGAGGATCTTGAGGCATTTAACAGCCATTCTTAAGGTCATGAAAGCTTCAAAATGGCTGTCAATATTTTTTGACTCCGTTAATGCCAAAGACAGTCAACTTATATGGTTTTCCATGAACTTTCATGATAAATATTTCTTATTTTATATTTTATTTATTTTTTGTTGAATAATACTTTGGATTTATTGGCATAATTTTATAGTCTTGGGTATTAAAAATCCATTCTTTATCTCAAATAGCAAGTGAACTACCGAGAAAAAGGTTCATGTCCAAGAATCTTGAGATGGTTACTGGCCAAAAATGATAAAAATAAAATAAAATTTATTGATCTTTTCATCACTCGAGAAAGTAGTAAGTCTAATTTAATTACGTTTTTATTTTAATTAATAATTTATTTAAATAATTTAATCATCATTCTAATATATGTGTTGATTTATTTAAGGTTGTGCATTCGTGACTTGTTCCAACTAATCGAGAGTTGAAGATGTCATTTTTTATTACTTTACGGTCTGTGCAACTTTATCGGACCCTAAGGTAATTTATAGAATAAAAAAAGAATTGGTTGGAGCAACAGCCATCAAAAGAAAAGCACTTTGGAAGGGTGGACTTATTCTTGGTAATGTTGTTGTTGATGGTGCTACTGGTGGTGATAGAGTTATTATTGGTGGCGATGGAGTTGCTGTTAATGGTAGTAGTTGTGATGGTGCTACTGTTAGGGTTGGTGGTGTTGATTAGTTGGTTGATTCTCCTTTTACAGTTTTTAAAGAAGAAATGATCATGATTATGATCATACTGGTTTTATCGACTTTAGTGATCGATATACCCCTTCAAATTGGCATACTATAGATTTCTGACACGAAAAGGGTAGTTAATCATTTGGAGATCTTGCCCCTCCTTGCTTATGTTATTCACACAAATGTCAAGAGTGCAAGGGAAAACATGCTGGAGTGATTAATACTATTGATGCATTAACTACTGTTGTAAAGAAATTGACATCTAAGAGGGGTGTCATTTTCATCAAAAAGAATTTCAGATCCATTTACTCCATTAGAGGTTAAGAGAAGAAAGAAATCAATTTTCAATGTATTATAAAATATCAAAAAAAGAAAAATTAAACTCTTTTTTCTTGCACTGTTGAGCAATGTACAAGGGTCATAGGAGAGCAACATAAGCTGAAAAAGGTGAATATTTATTATCTGTTCCAACAGACTACATATATGTTGCAATAGATATCCCATTTGTTACAACATATTACATATCTGTTGCAACAGATAGATAATCTATTTCAACCACCTATTGTATAATTTGCAGTAGCTTTGTAATATGTTAACTACTCTAGAAATAAGTGCAACAGATATTCCAACTATTACAACAAATTATATATTTGTTACAATAGATGAGATATCTGTTGCGATAGATTACCCATATGCTAGATCACTTTATGTATCTATGCAATAGATGGGTTAAAGTCATGCAACAGATTACCTATCTATTGTATAACTTTATGTATCTTATCATTTTTTGTTTCATTTTGTTTGTATCTTTGTGATAAGCATTGATAATTTTGGATTTTTAGGTGGATGTCACGATACATGATACTACTAAACAATATACTATCACAGTTGATAATCCATTAACTGCTTTCAAAGAGGGAGAAAATGTGAAGTCTATCGGCCCAAATAGAAGTTGAATAAATATCAGAATTATCCATTGAAGGGTTCAACATCTTGAACAAGGATCCAACATAGTTGATCAACACTTATTCAGAATGAATTGTCGATGGGCTGTTAAAGTATCATGCCAATAAGTAACAACATAAATTATTTTTAAAAAATTTGATTCATAAACTTCTTCGTACACAAACATGATATTAACACATATAAATCATGTAGAAAATAAAAGGACGACCACTATAAATTGAAACAATTTGGTCTTGTATTTGATATGTTCAACTTTATTGTTGCACATCCAAAAATAAAGAACTGGTTCTATTTGAGGTCATAGCCCACCACTTGCTAGAATAATGATGTTTAAATGCCACTTACTATTAATACTATATTTGATATCCATTTTTGTTTAATTGTATCTATTAAATAACTTTATTTTTACTTAATTGTAAAATTTGATAATATGTGCAGCATATCGATGTCATATTTTACTACATTCAAAAGAAGTCCAAGTTTCAAACACAACAACAATATAAATACACAACAACCAACTGTTTGTTCAAAGTATACATCATTAAGACCTACGGAAGGTATCATTAAAAACATTCAGAAGTTTCTCCAAATAAGGAATATTTAAGCAACATCATCAAAGGTTTTGGAATTCTAGATGGCCTACCTTGGCATTTGGTCGAAGAAGTGTACATCCCAGTCAATTGTGATGGTAAGTTCCAGCAGGTGTTGGTTGTCGTTGTTCTAAAGGAGAGACACATACGAGTTTATGACTCAATGTAGACAAAGTGACATTCTGAGTCATCATCTGAGATACAAAATCTTGTCATAATATTGCCTACTTACCTTTATAGAAATAGCTTTTTAGACCAAAAGATTCATACTGATTGATCAATGATTGAAGCATGCCAAGATAAAATAGGTGATAGCCATTTTCTACAGGGTAATCTATTTGATGTAGAATATATTAAAGGAATTTCTCAATAATCCTGTTGTATCCTGTAAGTACTTATCATGATTTATTTTCATAAATTCTGTAACTCTTACATTAATTAGATATGTATTATCTAATTTTTACGAATGGAGGATTGCAATATTTTTGTTGCCATTTATGTCGAGTATTTAAGAGATGATTTACAAGTACCAAATGATGGAGTTGATATCAAATTACTCCATAAAAGGTATGTTACACTTTTGTGGACTTATGAAAGTGTGAAGGCTCAGAAAGGGTACATAAGCAACAGTGGAGTTCCACTACAACCAAAGTCGAATTTCATACCACTGGATGAAGCACAACTAGTCAATATTGAGTAGATATCTATCAGTTGATTCTGTAACTATTGGCTTTAAAATTTAAATTATAAATATTTATCATATGTACCTAAACAATTTTATATTTCATGTATTTGTTGAGTTATTTAATGTAATTTGTAAAGTCATGAATTTATTTTTTTAGGAATTTTATTTTATTTGTTGACCAATTATTTTCTCATGAATTCTATTTTATTCTTAGATTTGAACTTATTAATTGAAATGAATTACTAAATTCAAATATTGCAATAGATGCATTATTTGTTGCAACAGCTAACACATCTGTTGAAAATTATTAAAAAGATATAGACATCTGTTGCAATAGAGGACTAACCAATTGCACTAGATGGACCATCCGTTGTAAAAGATGTCCTATCTATTGGAAATTATCAAACAAATATAGGCATCTATTGTAAGAAAATGGTCCATCTATTGGAAGAAATTAAACCAGTAGCAAGACTGCTTTGATTTTTCTAACAGACACCCCATCTATTGGGAGATCTATTTTGGTTTATTCCAGTAGATAATCTATCTGTTGCAACAGATGAGGCATCTATTCCAATAAGGCATACCAATTAACCAATAGATAGCCCATCTATTACAACAGGTGGATCATTTGTTAGAAGACCTATTTTAATGTCTTCCAACAAATGACCCATCTGTTTCAATAGATGGGTCATCTGTTGGAAGAAATCATTAAATTTAAAACTGAACTTATTAAATGAAAGCTAATTTCAGTAAAATTAATTTTACTTATCACTAACAATGGTTTAATAAAAATCAATTTCACATCAAATTAACTTTAGTTAGTTTGACCAAAGGAAAGGGTCAAAATCCCTTTTAAAAAATTAATTAAAATAAGATAATAGAGACCAATTTAACATTTTCAAAATTTGTTATTCTTTTTCAAAATACAAATCAACCCACTTATTAATGCGTACTAAGAATATGAAGGGTTCAATCATTTCCATTAGTTTTTGAAAATCTCAAAAATTATTTCATCTTGCTTCTCTTCTTAACTACTCAATATTGTTCTAATAGATTTCTCAAACCCTTCACAACAGATCAATTTTGTTCCTATTTTTGACTACATCAATTGTCATTTTTGACTTCCTTCTTCCTTGTATTTATTATTTTCTCTCTCTTTGTAGGTAAGAGTTCAACATTTGTATTTTTTTAAATTAGGATTTTTTAGTTAATTATAAAATAGAACTTTAGTTATATTATCTTCAAGAATGGATTAACAATTTTGAGTTTTGATGCTAAAAGATAAAAAGAACCTAAGAAAACTCTATTTTTTGTTGTAGTTGTTCTCTTAGTATGATGGTTGATATAAAATGTAAATGGCGTATCTTTCTTTTCTGAGTGAAATATGATTTGTTGTTATTGTTGTTGTTCTTGTTGTAAAAATTGCAAAAACTTGAACTTTGACCTTTTTCAGAGATTGACAAATTTGTCTTGTTGTTTGTTGTTGTTGTTTTGAATTATTTCACTTCACTTGGTATTTGTTGGTGTTATTGGTGAATGTTAACGGTGTTGTTGGTACTGTTGGTGTTGTTATATTTGTTTATTTTTTATTTGTGTTTTGGTATTTTTGTTTTATTTTCTATTTTGTGGTTGTTATTCGTATTGTTGTTGTTAGAGGTGTTGGTGTTGGTGGTGTATTGACCAACATATTTGTAATCTGTTGGAAGATCTATTTTAATTTTTTCCAACCGATAATCAATCTGTTGTAATAAATGGGTCATCTATTGGAAAATTCAAAACATGTCCTGCTATTGGTTTGATTTTTTTTCAACGAATGACCTATCCGTTGCAAACATATGACCAATCTATTAGAAGAGATGGGTCAACCGTTGTAAATATTTTTGTAATGTGTTGTATTTATTAACTTTTGAGTTACTTTTTTAAAATGATGCATATATCAATTGTAATCTTTTTTGTTTTTCTCTTATTTGTAGATAAAAGATATCTCTCAAAAGAAAAAAAAAGTGGGTCAACTTCTGACCAACCAAAAAGGCTAAAGTATAGATGGGTTTGAAGGAGCTTGCTGAACAAGCTCTTTCAGAAATGAATGAAGGAAATCCTTCCGTAGATAATGAAGTTGTGGAAAGAGATGATATAGAAAAAAAGTTGAAGAAGAGTTTGTAGAGGGTGGTGATGAAAATAAAAGTAAGGAATATGATAAAGATAATGAGGATGGTGATGATAAAGATAAAAAGGATGAAGATAAAGAAGATGAGGAGAAAGGTGAAGAAGAAGAGAAAATAAAAAGTGAGGAGGAAGGGGAAAAAGAAAATGAGGTAGGAGATGATGAAGAAGAGGATGGATTTGAAAAAGAAAATAAGAAAGATGATAAAGATGATGATTAAGCATCATCAATTGCACGTGAACATAAATTGAAATCCCAACATAATCTTGTCAAAACTTCTAGTACTAACAAGTTTCAAGTTGAGATACCAATAAATTTCCATGTAGATTTTACTGAGTAGTTAAATATCTAATTAGTTAAAATTTTGATTTGTTTAGGAAAATTTTGAGGGAGGAAAAACTGGAGGATTATTTTAAGTCCAGCTGCTTGGACACTTTCTTAATTTTCTAGAGGACAA
This sequence comes from Capsicum annuum, assembly GCF_002878395.1. Classification (NCBI taxonomy): domain Eukaryota; kingdom Viridiplantae; phylum Streptophyta; class Magnoliopsida; order Solanales; family Solanaceae; genus Capsicum; species Capsicum annuum. The sequence goes on along the minus strand of NC_061120.1, from coordinate 38,587,511 downwards.
CAGTGCATGCATTCAAATGACCATGGTATATGATCGTCTCAAGCACATGATCAAGTATAATGGTGATGATGAATATTTGAAGGAAGAGGACAAGAAGATGGATGAAATATGGATAAACTACTATGGTATGCCCATTTGTTTTGACATGAAAGAGTTTACCATAGTGACTGACATGAAATGCCATTATCCATTATAACCTCTTCCCAAAATAATGCCCATAAAAAATTCAAAGGTAAGCAGGGCACCCAAACTACCATCAAAGAAAGGTAAGACATTGACCAAGCCGCCACCCACCAAAACCAACAAACGACCTAGCTACAAAGCCAAGGAGGTTTTAGTTGATACCTAGAACAAAAAGATTCTGAAGAAGTACAAGGAGCCATTATTCTTGATTTGGTTTGTGTATTTTATTATATGGGCCGGAGACATCAACAAAGTCATGTAACCTGAATTGTTGATGCTTGCTTAGAATTTGGATAAATTCAATAATTATCCATGGGAATGTGAAAGCTATTTCTTGACTATCAAATATTTATTAACAAAGTTATCCCCAAAGACTATCATCTTATACAACTTTCCTTGGGCTTTCATGGTAAATTTTTCCACTATTTCTTTACTCTTTCATTTATTTATGCTGTTGAATAACTATTCTAACTTTATTTTGTTTGCATCATGTTTATATTTTTAAGCTTGGGCATTTGAAGTCATTTCTCACCTCCGAGAATAGGTCAAGGACTACTCGGATGAGGTTTCTTGTCCAAGGATCCTTAGGTGGTTGTCTATAAAGAACAACCTAAAAATAAATTTCCTTGATCCCTTTAACCCTCCTAATGATGCAGTAAGTCTTTCTTAAATATAGAATTTTATTTAAGTCAATAAATTATAATAAATAGTTCATCTGTTGCAATAGATGGTTCAGCTTTTACAACTTATCTCTGTAGATTACCCATCTACTATAATTGGTGTAACATATAGGTAATTTATTGCAACATATGGGAAATTTGTTGCAATAGATTACCTATCTGTTACTTAGGTTCTTTGAACCCGTTTTAACAGATTACCGATTTACTGCAACTTATGAAATAAATAGGTAATCTGTTGCAATAGATGAGTCATCTATTGCATTAAATGAATCATTCATTGCAACAAATTACCCATATGTTGTATAAGTTCTCTGTGCTAAGATATTACCTAATTTACTGCAAATTATTATTTGATTTTAACATATCTACTTTTATTAATAGGCTGTGCATCCCTGGCTTGTACCTATTGAGTAAGAGTTGGAGATTTCTTCTTTTGTTACTCTAGGTATTATTCAAACAAAACATATCCAATGATGGATTTAATAAAAAAAGAATTAGCTGGAGCAATAGCCATAAAAAACAGTTAAGAAAGGTTAATTTTTTTTGCTGAGCCTCATATTAAGGTTCTTGGTGATGTTTCTGCAACAAATTTGGGTACTGGTGGTGGGGATGGTATTAGTGGTGGAGTTAGTGATGGTGTTGCTGGTGGAGTTGGTAATGCTGGTGCATTGTTATGAGCATAATGTTGATGCTCATGAAAAGAATTTGTTTGAAACCAGAGTTGACCATGATGATGGTCATAATGGTGGTGGACCTACCTCCTTAAGTTGTCCCTCTTCGAGCTCATGTGTAGTTTGCAAATGCCAAGAGTGCAATGATAGGCATACAGAATTCATTAAAATAATAGATGCTCTGATTTCTATTTTTAAGGAATTGGCATCCAAGAGGGGTATCATACCATCAAGAAAGTTGACAGAGAAATTCACTCCATTGCAGGTTAGGAGGAAAAAAGTTATTTCAAAGGTACTCTCAAGTATTAAATCAAGAAAAATTGTAACTCCTTCTCTTTCCAATGTTTAGCAAGTTCAAGTAGCCCCTTCCAATGTCGAGCATGTTCTACGGACCACTAGAGAGCAAGGACCACTAGAGAAGGTGAACATATACAATTTGGTTCACCCTTCCAAGAAGTCTAGTCTGAACATATTGATAATATTAAAAAAGGCCAAATAATTCTACAACATGCATGAATTTAGGCCATTAGACTTCAACAACATGACAAATATGAAGGTATGGTATGAGGACTGAGTAATTTTACTTTTTCTAACCTTTTACCTATTTTATTTCTTACATTAGAAGTCATCTATTGCAATATATTACCCATCTGTGCATAAGTTACAGTAGATTGGGTAATCTGTTAACACAGGTTCAGAGAAGCTATGTAATAGATAACTCATCCACTGCAACAGATAACGCATCCTTGCAATATATGGTCTATCTATTGCAATAAATTATCGATCTATTGCATAAGTTACAGTCGATGGGTAATCTGTTAGCAAGTTTAGAGAACCTATGCAAAAGATAGTCCATCTGCTGTATCTTTCCATTTTATTTATAAGTGACTAACTTATTTAAAAATTATATTCTTATATCACAGTATGTTGATGAAATTCTTTTCTCATGAGGACAAGACACCTCAGATTCATAGAGCATTATGATATTGGGGATAAAATCATGGAACTCAACTTCTATAATAACTTCTTGGGTAGGTACAACAAATTTAGTGAAGAAGTGACAACTCCCGGTGCCAAAATATTGAGGAGTTAGTTACTGAGTTTATATGGGATGATAGTATGGTTGACTATTGTAGAGGAAAGATGCTATTTCTAAATGTCATGGATTGGATCGAGGCAAAGAGGATTCTTGCAGTCATGAACTTGAAAAATAAATATTTTGTGACTCTTGAGATCTTCATCAATGAGGAAGTCATGAATGTTTACGACTGCAACTTACTAGTCTTTGAGGAGTGGGACTGTTTTTATTTTCATAGAGCCACTATTGGAGTTGTTCCTAAAATTGTTGAAGCAAAGTGGCATGATGGATCACTTTCCAGAGAAGTTGCTTAACAATAGATTGTATTTTGAAGGTCAAATAGGGCCTCCACAAAAATGATACTGGTACCGCATACGGGTCATACACGCTTGTATTTATTGAATGTTTGCTAACCGGCACAAAAATGACAAATCCAAGGACCTTATTAAATGACAATACAGTGGAACGATGCATGAGGTCTGGCTACTGGGGTACTTTGTAAAAGTTTGGAGCCCTGATTTACCTTGTAATTATTTATCTTAATTTGTATAAAATTATTGATGATAATTTTTAATTTTAAGTATATTAGATGACCATTTACAATAGTATTTTATTTTAATATTATTGATGACAATAGTTTAGTAATTTAAATTGAAGTCCATTTGTTTTGTTGTGAATTCTATTTTATTCTTAGATTTGGAAATTTATTACTAAAAATAGATTACTATATTCAAATATTGTAACAAATGCATTATAGATATAGACATCTACATAATGCAATAGATGACTAACCTATTGCAATAGATGAGTCATCTGTTGGAAGAGATAAAACAAATATAGATATACATTAAAATAAATGCCTTATCTTTTGCAATAGATGAGTCATCTGTTGGAAATTATCAAACAGATGTAGACATTAGATGCAACAAATGACTAACGTGTTGCAATAGATCAGTGATTTGTTACGATAGATGACTAACCTATTACAATAGATCAGTGATCTGTTATGACAGATGACTAACCTGTTGCAATAGATCAACCATCTATTAAAAATAATCAAATAAATGTATTATTTATTGTAATAGATGTCTCATATGTTGGAAATTATCAAAAAGATATAGACGTCTATTGTAACAACAAATGACCAACCTATTGTACCAAATCGGTCATCTATTAGAAAAAATCAAACAGATAAAGACTTTCGTTATAACAGATGTATTATCTGTTGCAACAAATATCTCATTTGTTGGAACTTATCAAACATATGTCTCATTTGTTGATCATATAATTACTATGATATTAATTGAAATTATAATTGAACTTATTATTTCAAATTTAATTTTATTTAAATTAATTTATTTATTGCTAATATGGTTTGGTTTGAATCATTTCACATCAAATTAGTCAATTGATCATTCTATTCAGGATGAATACACATAGTTGATCATGTAATTACTAAGAAATTCATTGAAGTTGCAATTGAAATTATTAATTGAGAGTTAATTTTACTTAAATCAATTTATTTATTACTCATAATGGTTTGGTTTGAATTATTTCACATCAAATTAGTCAGTTGATCACTCTAATCAGGGTGAATACACTTAGTTCATCATGTAATTACTATGAAATTAATTGAAATTAGAATTGAACTCATTAATTGAGAGCTAATTTTACTTAAATTAATTTATTTATTACTAATAATGGTTTGGTTTGAATCATTTCATATCAAATCGGTCAATTGATCACTTTATTCGAGACAAATACACTTAGTTGATCATGTAATAACTAGGAAATTCATTGAAGTTGCAATTGAACTCATTAATTTAGTGCTAAATTTACTTAAATCAATTTATTTATGACTAACAATGGTTTGGTTTGAATCATTTCACATTAAATTAGTCAATTGATCACTTTATTCAAGATGAATAAACTTAGTTGATCATGTAATTACTTTGATTCAGTGAAGTTGCAATAGAACGCATTAATCAAGAGATAATTTTACTTAAATCAATTTATTTATTACTAATAGTAGTTTGGTTGAATCATTTCACATCAAAATAGTCAATTGATCATTCTATTTAGGACAAATACTCTTAGTTGATTATGTAATTATTATAAAATTAATTGGAATTAGAATTGAACTTATTAATTGAAAGCTAATTTTATTTACATCAATTTATTTATTACTAATAATGGTTTGATTGAATCATTTCATATCAAATTAATCAATTGATCACTCTATTCAGGACTAATACACATAGTTGATCATGTAATTAGTTGATCATGTAATTACTATGAAGTTCATTGAAGTTGTAATTGAACTCATTAATTTCGAGCTAATTTTATTTAAATCAATTTATTTATTACTAATAATGGTTTAATTTAAATCATTTCACATCAAATTAGTCAATTGATCACTCTATTCAGGACGAGTACACTTAGTTAATCATGTAATTATCATAAAATTAATTGGAATTGAACTCATTAACTGAGAGCTAATTTTATTAAGTGAATTTATTTATTACTAATAATGATTTAATTTGAATTATTTCACATCAAATTATTCAAAAAAATATAGATATATGTTACAACAGATGACTAACCTATTGCAACAGATAACAGATTTGTTAAAATTATCAAACAGATATTGACATCTATTGCAATAAATAATCAACATATTATAACAGATGACCAACTTGTTGCAATAGATGACTCATCTGTTGGAAATTATCAAACAAATATAGACATCTATTGCAACAGATGATCTGTTAGAAGAAATCAAACTAAGTCTTTCTAGTTGTTTGATTTCTTCCAATAGATAGGTCATCAGTTGCAATAGATTACCCATCCTTTGGAAGAAAATAAAATATGTCTTCAAGAGGTTTGATTTCTTCCAATAAATGACTAACCTATTGTAACAAATGGATCATCTGTTGGATCTTTTTTCCAAAAGCAATTTTTTGTCCAACATAAAAAAAGATAAAATACTAGGGAACTCAAACGTTTGAGGGAAACTCAAACGTTTGAGGGAAACTCAAACGTTTTTAGGAGAACTCAAACGTTTGTCCCCTTGTCTTGTATTATCTCCTCTTTCTTCTTAATGGTCACCACCACCAATATTTAAAAGCAACTTGTTTGCTCAATTTTTCTTCAATTTTATTCTCTCTCTCTCTTTCCTTCAATTTTTACCCAAGCTTGAGTTGAGACATGTTCCCACTGTGGTTGAGCCTTCAGACTATCCGCTACCTTCTTTGGGTCATCTTACTATAATATTCACTCAATATACTCCAGTAACTCATAACCCCTACCCCTCGTTTTGGTAGCTATAACACATAGTTCTAGCTTTTATTCGCACAACTGTAATGGCTTTGTGCCTTATTTTTATTTTTATGTGTGTGAATGAATTATGAATGAATGTGACTACTTCTTCTTTTTAGTTACATCTACTTTACCTTTCTTGTGATTTCATTTAATGATTAATGGTTAATTTCTTCTAACAATGAGTTTTATAATAATCAAGTTTATAGCTAAACCAACAACAAGACTATTTACTAATAATGGTTTAAAATAAGTCATTTCACATCAAATTAGTCATAGATATAGACATATGTTACAACAGATAACTAACCTATTGTAACATTGATAACGCCTAAGCTACACCTTCACTTTGAAGATCATGCGATCACTGTCAAATATAGTAGCCCAACAAAGGTTGGGTTCGAATCCTAAGGAAATACATGGAATCATGGCTCTCAGCTATTTAAATCAATGAATAAAACTAAAAAAGTAAATAGAGGGATTTGAGTAGCAATATTGAACAAGTAGCTAATATCAACTTCGGTTGTAATCAATTATAAGTGAACACTAGGATTGTTTTCCCCCTGGCTTCTCAACTCCGTAGGCTTATCGTGCTTTATTGAACCAACCCGATACCTTGCATACAGAATCTGATAATTTATGTGCCATTAACAGTCTTTTGGATGAGCTGATGGATTTCATCCCTTAGCTTTTGAGTCTCAGGATGCCGCCTTACTAACCCTTATCTTGATCCCTGTTAACTATTACCTTTTGAGTCTCTAGTAATTAGATGAAAACTAACCATCTTACTTCGATAATACCTAGTAGCATAGATCGACAGTTAAGCTTCAAATTACTGTTGTAATTATCTTTTCCTAGTCACTATTCCTCTTTTGGAGTAATTAACTATAATTTAGGCAGAATCCTAACATTTGCAACCGCTAAGATATCTCATAACTTAAAGATAATACAATGCATGTATAGGTATCGGTTCAGAACAATAATAGCACTTTCTCAACTTCGTCAATCCGCAAGGGTTTCCACAACCCTAGCTAAGGGTTTTTAGCTACTCGTGCTAGTGAAGTAATCAAAAACCTACATGATTGAAAGCATAAGATGAAATCACAATAAACACAAGTAAAAACCCAAAACTTTAACTAAATTAATCAACTGAAATCAATAATAGATAATTCCAAGACCAAAATCAAATCTCAAAATAAAAATATATTTGTAAGTATCAGGAGTGCGTAACTTCTACTAACAAACAGATAAAAGGTATTTATAGTACATGAGGAAACCCTAAAATCAAAGCCCGAATAAGAAAGGACAAAAAAAGGTCGTGGCCACTTATGTGTGTCCAAATGCGGCTTGGCCTTGGGTGCATGTGCCACATGCGGCCTGAGACTGGGTGCATGTAGACATCTACACGTGCCAGAAAAAAGTCCTGCAACTTCTACTCTCGGGATTTTGGACTTGGCACTTACCTTACCCACATGCGGACTACATGTGCTACTTGTGGTCCACATGTTGACATAGGTAAGTGCCAAAAGTTCCTTTTTATCTCTTACACTCTCTGAATCTTCATTTCTAATACTTACCTTAATCTTATACAGACCACATATGGTCTACATATAGACATAGGTAAGTGCTAAGCCTTCCAATACTTGCAACCAAACTTCAAATCTTCAACTTTCAACATATGCTTTGGTAACATACATCCGAAAAGTGTCATGAATATCAAAAATTGTATAAGTGGCCAAAAACTCTATTTTTCATCATTTTGATGAACCTAGTATCCAAAACCTAATTTCCTTCAAAATATACCCAAAAATATCATATCTAATAAAGCAACCTAAGAAACTTACATATTCTGTAGTTTTAAGTGTCGAAAGTACTATATTCTTATAGCACATCAATACCCTCAACCTAGAACCTTTGCATGTCCTCAGGAAAAACACCACAACAAAACAAAATAAAATACAATGCTTAATTAGGAGAATCTAAGTTATTGAGGGCAGTCAATCCACACTTTAATCTCAAACCACAATACCTCCTCCTATCTCAACTTTTCAAAACCAACTATGTATAAACATAAAGCACAACAATATGAGATAATGGGATCAAGGTATCACACTACATTAGCAACAGACAACCATTCGTATATACAAGTTACACTACTAAAACACGTAGACAACTAGCAATATGACTCATGTGTTCTCACAACAAAGATGTCCCACTTACTTATATAAAATAATGTATATCATGCAGGGATATTCAAGAGTCACCCACACTCAGAAGAGAAGTTCCAATCAATGTGCATCAAATACCATAGGATTTCCATTATTTTCTTTACCTTAGTTTCCAGACAGTCAAGCTAGGATCTCTATAGGACTTTTCTCGACTTGTAACGTAGGCTTGGGGGGATACTATGGTGCATATGGACATATCAAGTGACTACGCCTCCTTGGAACTACATTAACCTTGGGGTCTCACTTATTAGCCAATTTTTTTTTATTCTACCTTTATGTCTCCCTTTTTATTCTTTATTACATATTCAGGTTGGGTTTGGTCTTTTATTCTTTCTTTTTCAGTTTTTTCATAATTTTTCTTTTTTTCCTTTTCTATATTTTTCCTTTTGCTACCACACCCAGCCCTACTAATTTTTTCTCTTATTTTACCCTTCTACATACCCACTTTACATCACAGACCCTTATGATAGCCACCCTCAACTTAGGTAATTTTCCTGAGTTAAGGTGTATAATGCCTAAGGAGAATTGGGCCAAAATAGGTTATTGCAACACAAGTGGGAAGGTCAATGGTGAAATAAGAAGAACATGCTATAAGGCTCAAAATAGGGATCAAAGGATACTATTTCACATAGGGAAGGCCATTCTGACTAAAAGTGGACTAAAATAAAAAATGACCTATGATCCTTTCCTAATCAACTATCATACAATCTAGGAAAGACAAACTGGACAAGTTTTGAATTTAACACACAAAGGAAACTAAGTAGCATCTCACACACACATGGAATAGAATCAATATTACAAGTTGTTACTTATCTGGTTCATGCAACTATTAGCAATGATTATCTAGTCCCTAGTTTCAATGCCATAACAAGATCCACAATGTTCACACAGATATACATTCACATAATTCTAAAATTTTATAGGGGTATCATTTTTCTCAAAAATCAATCAAAAACATGATAATTGCCCTAAATACTTAAAAATCTCCTAATTACACAAAAACACAACATAATACAAAACAAAACACTATACGACACAAATTTTTACCTAGACATGTTGGTTCTACAACCATACCACGACCAACAGGAAAAAAAGCATGGAAATAAAAACCCACGGCAGCTATGGTATACCTTATCCCGACTAAAAACTATGAACTATCCATAATGTGCTAAAATAATATAAAATAAAGGAAATAAGGACATACTTGGGACATACTAAGTGTCCATGTCATGAGCATCCCCAGATAGGGGTATCTCAGCTGGTGGAGGTAGTGGCGATGGTGGTGCACTACTAGAAGATGCACCCACTGCTATCTCAACATGCCTCTACCTTTTAATAACTACAAACTCTATCAATACATGTTTGGCCCTTTTTAGGCCCTGGTCATATAAAATATCTGGGTTCTGCAGGTTTTCTATGTGTCCTCTCTTGGCCCCAAATACTAGGAGCTCTTCGCCATCCCTCATGAAGAAATCAAAATATCTAGGTGCATGTGGATGTGAGATATGAACCAATGGGTTCATGACTAAATGAGTGGTTGTCATATGGCTTTTTGTGAGAGAGCGTACCTCTGCTCGAAAAACATCTATCTCCTTTCTTATATGGCCTAGATCCGGTGTCTCTAACTCTAAAAATCTAGCTGTAGCACATCTCTCAAAAGTATCAAGATGATCCTGTAAATCAGCACGTAGCTCAGATATGGTAACTCTCTATGCGGCCTCCCATATAGCCTCTACCATCTCGAATTTAGTCTAAACTCCTATTCAAATTTACCCATATAGAGTAGTCATCTCGGTCTCAACAACCTACAACCAAGCATCTGTGGCCCTCTGACTGTCCACTAAGCTTTGTAGGAAATCTCAAGATATAGTAATCATACCTATTACAGGAGCTATAGTGGATGGGTGAGTGGGCTCTAAATATACACCAACCGGATCTGAGGTCAAAATTGGGGATGATAAAAAAGTGACTGGTCTCCCCTCACCCTGAGTTCTCAAATATGGGGCCTCTCTCTGCTCCCCTATCTTAAGATTAATGCTAACTACCACATCACCTCCATGTACATCACCAGGCTATATGGAAATTAATGGGCCCTCAATTTGGTCTTGAGGTACTACGACAGGCTTACTAGATCTCCTAGGAAGGGTCGAGCATTCCATATCCTTCATACTTTTCATCTATATAGTGGTTGTCACAAGTACTCTCTCATCGACTCCTTGGGTACACTGGCCTCATCATATAATCTCTAAATTAGGAAAGGTAATGGCATATTAATCACCTCCCCAAAAGCTTTATCATGAATCTCATGCCAGAGAATGGCTGCAAGGTTAATAGCATATCCAACCATCAAATTAGAAATTAGGGCTTCTCTCTTCCAAGTCAATAATTATCTAAAGCAGTAGGGAATAGTTGACATCAAATGAGCAACTACTAAAACTTGGCAGCAAAAGTCAATGAACCTTTCTTTATCACACCATATCTCTTGATCCATGGAGTCTCATCACCTAAAAGTGAAATACATCTGGCTATCCACCTAGCTATCTCAACTCTCTCTTATTTCTATTTAGACTCCCTTATAATATGTCTATCACATGTAAATCCTAGTCTATAGTCACACTCTACTGTGGACATGGGAATGATATAGTGTGGACTACTAATAACTCGATGGATAGTCTCTGCTTAAAGATCAACCCTGAACCCTCTCACAAGAGTCTTCTCAAGTTGTGTCTGCTTTATATGTCTCATCAGGCCTAGAAATCTATGAACCAAAAGAACTATTATGGCACAGTATGATACATAAAACTCATATACCACAGCATGAGTTATGGCTTGAAAATAGTTTACTCAAATACCATAGTATTTTGAGCATGATTTAGAGATTTAAGAGAGGGAGTTTCTTGATGTAAATATATTTGTTAAAAGAGAAAGATTTGAATGAGATTAAGAGTTTTGACATGGCCACTTTGCATTATTGAAAGTTTGACAAAGAGAGTGCATACATGCATTTACCTGAGTTTTAGAGAAAGAGTTCTTTGAAATGATTTATTGATATGGTAGTCCCAAATTTATGTTTTGAAAATAGAGATTGTAATATGCTAATAATGACTCAGAGATGTGACCTGCAAGTCAATGGTATGACGATACCATAAGTATGTATGCCATAACAGAGTATGTTTTCAGAATATATTTTTAGAGAATGCATATTTTAAAGAGTTAAAACTGGGCTTAAATAGGGTTAGGTGGTTACCCGAAGAAGGTTTGAGTTCAAGTAACTCTTAGCCTAAAACTCTGATTTATCGATTCAGGTATATTATTTTTACGCTGGCGACAACCGTATGGCATAGTAGAGTCAGAGACTCTAACCCTTGCAGCACACTTAGGTTGGAGGCTTCCCCGCGAGTCAATGGCAGATTCCATATAGCCCATGGAATTTCAGAGTTGTAGGGTATACCACCTAGCACAGAAGTAAAACTAAGAGTATCTCAGAGTTCAGATGATTTTATAGAGTCTTTCGAAAATGCCCATGAGATTTCTTTTTATCTGATATGTTTATGAGCTATTTTAAATTTCTCTCATATATGTTAAATATAAATTAGTATTTTGGATTTGCTCTGCGTACCAGTACATCTGTATTGACCCCTACCTCTCAGGTTTGGAGGCTCAGTCCAAGGGTTTGGCTAATCAGTAGAGTATTTCAGAGAGAAGTGATCTATTCAGTGGTGAGCCTTCTTTATTGCAGAAGGCCTATTATTTTAGATTATGTTATTCCATTGGTTTGGTCTACTAGGGACCTTGTTCCAGTTTTTAGAATAGTTTTGAGATGTAGTAGATATTTTGCAGACTAAATCAGATCTTATTCAGATATTTTGAATTATAATTTTCTTTCTTATGTCTTGAAACCCAGAGTTAATGACCATGTTTCTGTATTAGATTATATTTTTGTATTTTCTTTTATGATACGAATGATGTGCATGCTTACCAAATCAGATAGAGTAGGATGTCGGGGCCTTCATGGTTTAGGATGTCCGTTATGGCTAGGCACTAGTTCGGATCGTGACACTTTGATTTTCAAAGGAGTTGTGCATGTAACTGATAACATAATCTTTTAGTTGACAATTTAGTCCACAATAGCTGATGATTAAGTTCATAAAATCATCATACAAAACATCTCTTTGGACTGTCATCACTATTATCTCAAATATTTTATCATCTTTCCAACACCAAATATATCAATTGTTTTTCTTAACCCATTCTCCATGAGAATCAACCCCTATTGTTATTGATCCATCCATTAATGGTACCTAATAACATTTGTTAAAAATATTAATAATGATATTATAGTAAAATTAATAATGATAGTATAGTAAATACAACAAAAAAGTTGCACTGCACTATTATTATCAATATTGCAACAAATGAGATATCTGTTGGATTAAGCTTCAGGTTTTGTCCCAACACTATAACATGAATTTCAACAGATGAATCATCTGTTGTAATAGGTGAGTAATTTATTGCAACAGATTATCCATCTGTTGCAATGACTCACCTGTTGGAATTCAACTTTAGGTTTATCCTAGTGCTATTACGTAAATCCAAAAAATGAATTACCTATTGAAATAGTTAACTCATATGTTGGAATTAAATCCAGGTTTTGTCCGTTGTAACATGAATCCCAATATGTGAGTCATCTATTGCAACAGATAACTCATCTGTTGGATTCAGCTTCAGGTTCTATAGTGTTTTATGCATAAATCCAATAGATGAGTCATCTATTAGATTCAACTTCAGGTTCTATAGTACTGTATGCATGAATGAAATAGGTAATTCATCTATTGCAATGGATGAATCATTAGTTAGATTCAACTTCAGGTTATGTTCTAATAGGTGAGTTATCTATTGCAATAGATGACTCATCTATTGGATTCTGCTCTAGGTTCTATCCATTGTTGAGAAAACTACCGTAGCAGATATACCAGAAGATAAATTCAACTTAAAGTCATAATTTTACTTACCAAAATCACCTACAAACTAACGCCCAGTGATATACGAACAAAATTTAACCTAAATATTTTGTCCAGTAGCAACGGTAGCGGTAACAACAATAATGCTATGACAAATAAAGAAGAAGAAAAAGATAAAGAAGAGATGATAATGAATAAGAAGATGATGCTAATAAAGAAGAAGAAAAAAGTAGCAACAACAATGAACAACAATTTACGAAGAGATAGAAAACAACAATAAAAGTGAAGAGAGAAATAAACACCGGTCCCATATTTTTATCCTCCATTTTAGTTATATTAGGGTTTATATTACATCAAAGTATAAAATAAAAAACTTATGGGTAATTATTAAACTTTCTTAATCTATCATTTAATAATTGTAACCTTCACTCAGTTCTTAACTCTTCAGTCACCTACACTTTATTTTAAAAAAATCTTGTAACCGATAATTCAATCACCCATTAAACTATTAATGTTCATGTGTCTTACAAAATGAAAAGGCAAGGGATTATTTTATGGAAAATTTTCAAAAAACCATAACTTAAGTTATGTAAATTACTAAAAATCTCTTCACTTAATAAAAATTAAAATATCCCTTATTAACATTCTCTCTCTTTAAATCTCCAGATACATAACTTTTACTCAAAGAATTAGGAGGTAATTGGGCTATACCTATCAACAAAATTACCTACCAAAATAAAAAAAAATAAAAGTACAACTAACAAAGAAGCCCAACGCACAACCTTTTTGAAACTCAATAAACCATCAAGCTACATAGTTCAGCAGATATAGAATTGTAAGCTAACCTGGATGAGGAAGAATAAGGATTTTCCATAAAAAAGTTTGAGTCTAACAATATTGCCCATTTTGTGAACTCGGTTAATCCATTTCATTGAAAAAAAGAGAATCAGGAACATCTAGAAAAAAGGTGTTGTTTTGAAAAGAAAGTTGTTGAAGTCACAATGAGAGACATCTTACTAAGGATTTAGCAATTTTTGTATCTGAGCATCTTAATTTGAGATACATTTTGAAAGACCCTGGGTTTTACCTAGCTCATTTAATATCTTTAAATTAGATAAGGTGATAATGGAACTTAAATTGGTTTGGTTGGTTTTAAATTCTTTGGAAAGACCTTGATGGCCATGGTTTTGGTGTAATTGGAAACTTGGTAGTCATCTTGGTTTAATGTCTTTGGTATGGCATAAAAGGATAGACTTGCAGGCTCTAATTTTGGTATGATGATCCCAACGGTTAATGCCTAGTGCAAAACTCCTTGGTAAATAGTTTTGTTATATGAAAAAGGTTTAATTGTTCATAAAGGGGATTGAGTATCAAAGTTGTGAAAGGTAGGGTTCCCAAATCGATCGCCATTGGAAATTCACATTTGCCGATGTGAGGGTGGTCTTGGTAACCGTGTGCATTATGTCACACTTTATATTCTGGGGGATGTACTAGTCATCCTAGGTTTCTATTCTCCAGTCGTGTGGCTAACACGCACTAGGGCCCTATAAGCAGGGGGAGCTGAACCTATATTGCCAGGCTAAGGTTTTAAATGCATTCTAGACCCAATTTCCTTCCTCGACATGATATATATGTATCTATGTGATTACATATGGTTATTTACTTAAATTTTTGAATTACTAACATTATTTTATCATTATTCCTTAGTAAATGCTAGCATTCACCCACTAATCATCTTCGTTCCCTGTATCCCCGAGTGATGTAGGAACTAGTCACACTACTCTTCCTACTCAGTGACTTGGATTTGGGGACAACTTTAACTTAGACTTAAGTGGTAAGCTTCCATACTCCAGAAGGCTCCATTTCATCTTATGATGTTACATCCTGAGTTTTGGCCTTCAAAATTTTTCCTTAAAAACCATTCTTCAAACCCCAATATGACTCATGGATATGAGCCGTATGCTAGGGTATAAGTGGTATGGTCCTGTTGTAAGCAGACCAGTTTTAGTTAGTGGGATAATTTTGATCACTGGAAATATCACTACTTAAGGGTATGAGTCATAAGTCTGGATACGAGTCGTATCAGTGACTCATATAATAGAAAATATTTGATCCTTTTTGTAATTCATTCTGCCAGGGATACGGATCATATACTGAGGTTCTAACTTGGTTGGATAATCCACATACTAGACAGTATCTGATCCAAGGATAAGGCTTGGGTACGATTGGTGGGAACCAATTGTAAGGAAGGGTATGATTCATAAGAGGGTCAATTGAATCCCTGTGATGGGTTTTTAAGGGACTTAAGTAGGGGTATTTTGGATATTTCCCTACATACCCTAATTATAACCCACGACTTTTAATACACTTAGGATGTTATTTATCCTATTATTATATTTATCACATAGAAAACTATTCCTAAACATTCAACAATTCTCTCAAGAGCTATCGGGGCAAGAGAGTTAGGGTTTCAACTTGGGGATTGTCTTGGAGATTGCTTTGGTGATTTTATTCCATCATATTTCTTGGTTTAAGGCTTGTGTCTCATCCCTACTTACTATTTCTAATAAGTCATGAATTTTATGGTTGCTTTCATGGTTTTAATATTGTGTGGTTTATGGTTTTCCACTAATAAATGGGGGTTTTGGTGTAAATGGTTTGTTTATCATTCCTATGGTTTAATTGTGATTTTATATGCATTGATCGTGGTTTTGGGCAATTAGATTGTATAATAATGGTTTTATGGTCTTTAGAATTGGGTTTGGTTATATTATACCCCCAAGGTGTTTGATAAAATGCTTAGAAAGATATGTTCATTGCATTGACTTCTTTAAATGGAACACTTGCTTGTTTTCAGCTTATGCATGAAACTATAAATGGTTTAAAAAGGTTAAAGGCTTATTGATTTTTCTTTTAGAGTACATGGAAGTCTTCGAAAAGGTTAATATGGTAAACAGATATGGCACTTGAGAGTCTCTTTAACCTAAATGGTTTGGTTATGGATAAATCTTGCAAGTATGGTTGGTATGATGATACCACTAATAAATGGCCTTGGTTAATAAATGGCCTTGGTAAATAAATGGTAATGGGATTGTTTTGGACATGGTTTTAATTTGGGCATTAATGGAAAGATGTGTAACTGAGCCGTGGAAGGTGGAGGTTCCAGGGGAACTGAAATTGGAAACTCATATTTGCCGATATGAAGGGTCTTTGATGGACACGTGTGAGTGTCAAGTTTTATATCAGAGGGATGTACTATTCATCCCATGGGATATTTCCTGGTCGTGTGGCTATATATATTGGGACTCTTTCAGCAGGGAAAGCTGAACCCATACGGCCCATGGGTATGGTGAAATAGTAAGGTTAGATAGCCTAGATAAAAGGTTTTAAGTGCATGCTAAACACAAATTCCCTTTCCCGGCACTTATATATATGTATGGTTATACGAATAATGGATGGTTTTACTTAGTTGTTTAAATGGTATTACCTTATCCTTATCTTGAGATACATGCTAGTGGTTACTCGCTAACCCGTCTACTAGTGGTTGTATACCCACGCTATGCAGGAACTGTCCGTTCGAATCTTCTCACACAATGATTAACTTAAGGAAAATATTTGGATTGAAGTAGTGAGCTTTCATCTTTTCGAAAGGCTCTATTTCATGATATGGACATTTTTAGACATTTTACTTTTGTTTTAGATATTGGTTTTGGCCATGGTTGGGGGCATGTCCCAAGAAAATTTTTGTATTCTTTTGGATAAACTCTTTGTGGTACTTCTGGGGATTGGTATAGGTGGGATTGGTATTGGTGTCAGCCTTAGAATTAACATCGGTGTTGGGGATGACATCATTAGAAGATATTATTGGTTGTTCTATTGAATTACATTTTGGGATTGATTATTATATTATATTTTGATATTGTCTTTGGTTTTGGTATGGTATGGATGGTTGGGTTTGGCACGGTTAGACTCGATTGGGTCAGTTATGATTGTGATCTTTTCCCAAAGTCTTGATGTGAACAATAATACTATTTGTTATGTGTTTGAAATTCAGCTCATCTGAGGCTGTATAAGGCAGTTGGTTTAGGTTAACGGGGCAATCCCCGGTCCTGATTGGACTTAGGATACCCATTACGTATTAGCCCTGGTTTGAGTTGTGATAAGTTGGTATTAAAGCTTTAGGTTCATGGTCAATTGGGAAGTCCACAATGCTGTGTCGAGTAGAGTCTCCTTTAGGAGAGTGTAGTGTGTCATACTAATAAAAGAGAGGACACAAGATATTTAGAAATGTTTCACTTTTTTGAAATTCCTAGTCCTGAATCCTCTCTAATCCTTGTTTATTTCTCTTTCAGATAATGTCTCCTAGATCTGGAACGCAAAATAATCCTTCTGCCTCATATGGAATAATGCTGAAGGGGTACCTCCTACGTCTGGAGTACATCTTTGATCTCATGGTCCTATTCATGATTGTACTGGAGTTCCTCCTATTCCTCCTACTGCTTCTCAGGTCCCTCAGGGTAATGTACTAAATATGGAGTTTCATTATTCTTTCTCTGTTATTATGTAGATGGTTGTTGCTCAGGCTAAGCAGGATGTGGCTAGTGCTTTGTCTACTGAGGCCATAAGGGATGGTTAATTTATAAAGATAGGTCCTCCTACTTTTACGAGAGTGAAGGTGAAGGAAGACCGATGGGGCTTCTTAGATGAACTAGGAAGATATTTTGGGTTATGCAGGCTTCTAATATGGAGGGAGTTAGCTTTGCAGTTTATCAGCTCAAAGATCTTACTTATTAGTAATATGAGGAGTGAGCCAAAGATAAGGGTGATATGAAAGAGGAATGGTTATGGGAGGCCTTCTCTAATGCCTTCATGGATATTTTTTTCTCAAGAGTTGAGGGAAGCTAAGATGGGGGAGTTTGTAAACCTCAGGAAAGGGAGGATATTTTTAAGGGAATATGCCTTAAAGTTTCATCAGTTGTCAAGGTATGCTCCTAATTTGGTGGTTGGCATGAGGTCGAGAATGAGAAAGTTCGCTTCTGCATTGAATAGAGATTTGATTTTAGAGAGTAAAACTACTTTGCTCATTTGGGATATGGACATCTCTAGGTTGACTGTTCATATGCAGCAGGTTGAGAATAAGAAGAGAAAGCAGGTGAAATTTAGGGATAGGCAGGGAAAGTAGGGCAAATTTTCTAATCAAGGAGGTACGCAGTTTAAGGGTGGTAGAGATGGTGGCAAGTGGCAAAAAAAAATGGGGAAGTTCTGGTTCCTTCTCTACTGCCAATTCTCCTTACCCACAATAGTCGAGCGACAGACGTCACCAAGGTGGTGACAATTATTGGGCTTAGGTTGCCCAATCTCTGGCGTGTGGAGGTCAGCCTATTTCTTCATTCCCTTCTTATTGGTTCTATGGTCATCCTCATTAGGGATTCTACGGTCAGATAGTCCATCAACTCAAGGATTATACTGCTAATAAGGTTGTTGTAGGGTCGAATAAGATTTTGGTGGCTTTATCTTCTCCTCCTACACCTGGTGGTGTGGCATCAACTTCTTCTACTACTCCTAATTCTAGTGTTGGGTGGAACAGGTTGAATGCTTTGGCGTCTCGGCAGGAATCCAAGGCATCACTTGATGTTGTTACTGGTACATTATAGATTTTTTCCTATGATATATATTATTTGCTTGATCCAAGCTTCACTCTTTCTTATGTGACCCCTTATATAGCTATGTCTTTTGGTTTTGATCTAGAAATTATTTTGGATTATTTTTCTATTTTTACCTTGGTAGAAGACTCGGTTATTTCTAAACGGGTCTATAAGGGGTGTGTGGTATCTATTGGTGACAGGCATACCTTGGTAGATCTATTTGAGTTGGAAATAGTGGATTTTAATATAATTTTGTGTATATATTGGTTGCATTCTTGTTATACGTCTTTAGACTGTCAGACTCATAAGGTTATCTTTAGGTTTTTCTAGGAGCTGGAAAAAGAATGAGAGGGTTGTTCTTTAGCTCCTAGAGGAAGATTTATTTCTTGTCTTAGAGTTCGAAGGTTAATCTCTAAAGGGTGTCTGTATCACTTGGTCTGGGTTAAAGATTCTAACTTAAAAGGTCCTTCATTGCAGTCAGTCCTAGTAGTTAATGAGTTTTTAGAGATTTTTTTAGATTATCCTCCAGGTGTTCCTCCAGATAGGAAAATAGAGTTTGGTATTGATTTACCTCCAGACACTCGTCCAATATCTATTCCTCCATATAGAATGGCTCCGACTGAGTTAAGGGAAATCAAAGAGCAAATTAAGGATCTTCTGGATAAGGGGTTTATTCATCCTAGTGTTTCTCTATGCGGTGCACCAATTTTGTTCGTGCATAAAAAGGATGGTTCCCTTCGGATGTGCATTGACTATAGGCAATTGAACTAGGTAACAATCAAGAACAAGTATCCTTTCCTAAGGATAGATGATCTATTTTATCAATTATAGGGTGCCAAGTTCTTTTCCAAGATAGATCTTCGATCTGGGTACCATCAGCTTAAGATTAGGGAGGTGGATATCCCCAAGATGACTTTTTATACTTGATATGGGCATTTTGAGTTCTTGGTGATGTTATTTGGATTGACAAATGCGCCAGTGGCATTTATGGATTTGATGAATAGGGTGTTTAGGCTGCATTTGAATCTCTTTATCATTGTATTTATTGATGACATTCTAGTGTATTAGAGGAGTGAAGTGGATCTTACTAATCACCTTCATGTGGTGTTATAGACCTTAAAGAAACAACAATTTTTTACAAAGTTTTCTAAGTGTGAGGATTTGTTGAATGCTGTGACTTTCTTAGGTCACATTATTTCTAGTGAGGGGATAATGGTTGATCCTCAAAAGGTTGCTGCAATGAAGGGGTGGCCAAGGCCCACGACTCCATTCGATGTTCGGAGCTTCTTGGGTTTAGTCGAGTATTATCAGTGGTTCATAGAAAGCTTATCGTTGATAGCTACTCCTTTGACTAAGTTAATTCAAAATAAGGTTAGGTTTTCTTGGTTGAATGCTTGAGAGGGGAGTTTTGATAAATTAAAGAATAGGTTGATGTCGACTTCAATTTTGACTTTAACGGAAGGCAATGGTGGGTTTGTGGTTTATTGTGATGTATCTCAAGTAGGGCTTGGTTGTGTTTTGATGCAGCATAGAAAGTTAATTATCTATGCTTCCAGGCAGTTAAAGATGCATGAGAGGAATTATCCAACTCATTATTTGGTGTTGTTGGTGGTTGTGTTCACTTTGAAAATATGGTGGCATTATCTATATGGTGTTCACATAGATATCTTTTCTGATCATAAGAGTCTTCAGTATATATTCAAGTGGAAGGAGCTTAATCTCAGGCAAAGGAGATGGCTTGAGTTCTTAAGGATTATGATATGAGTCTTCACTACAACCCAGGTAAGGCTACATAGTTATTGATGCTCTTAGCAGGTTGTCTATGGGGAGTTTAGCTCATACAGAAGAAAGCAAGTTGGAATTAGTGAAGTATATTCATCGCTTGGACAATATTAGAGTTCGTCTCTTTGATTCTAAAGATAGTGGTGTGATGATGCAAGAAGTGGTTCAATCATCTCTTGGTGCTGAGATTAAGGAGAAACAAGTGTTGGATCCGGTCTTAATGAAAATCAAGAGAGATATTGGTAGAAAAAAAGTGGCAGTGTTTGAGATTAGTGGTGATGGTACTTTGCAGTACCAAGGGTAGTTATATGTTCTGAAGTCGATGAGTTGCGACAAAAGATTTTGGTTAAGGCGCATAAGTCGCGCTATGTTGCCCATCCTTGTTCAACAAAGATGTATCAAGATATTAAAGAAATCTATTAGTGGAGTGGTATGAAGAGGGATGTGGTTGATTTCATGGCCAAGTGCATTATGTGTCAACAGGTTAAGTTGAGAATATGAGGCCTGGTGTATTGCATCAAGAAATAAAGTTGCCTGAATAAAAGTGGGAGATAATCAATTTAGATTTTGTTACTGGTCTTCCTCGGTCTCGAAATTATTTTGATTCAATTTGCATCATCGTGGATAGGATGACTAAGTCTTCTTACTTTTTACTGGTAAAAACTACCTTTTCGGCAGAGGATTATGCAAAGTTGTATTTTCAAGAGATTGTAAAGCCGTATGGGGTTCTTGTTTCGATTATTTTTTATTATGGTACACAGTCTACCTCTCATTCCTGGCGGTCTTTACAGAAGTGATTAAGGACTAAGGTTAGTCTGAGTACAATTTTCCATCTGCAGTCAAATGGGCAAACAGAGAGAACTATTCAAATATTGAAGGATATACTTTGGGCATATGTGATTAATTATGGTGGCAGTTGGGTTGAGCATCTACCTTTGGTAGAGTTTTCTTACAACACTAGCTATCATTCTAGTATTGGTATGGCTCGCGTTGTATGCTAGGAGGTGTAGATCTCTTATTGGATGGTTTAAGCTTGGTGAGGCGGATACGTTTTATCACGATTTGGTCTATCAAGCTATATAGAAGGTGACGGTGATTCGGGATAGGCTTAAGGCTATTTAGAGTTGCCAAAAGTCCTATACAGATATAAGGCATAGAGACTTGGATTTTGAGGTTGGGGACAGGGTGTTCCTAAAGGTGTCTCCCATGAAGAGGTGCAATTTGGCAAGAAAGGGAAACTCAGCCCTCAGTTTATTGTCCCTTATAGCATTTTGAGGAGAGTGGATAGTGTTTCTGATGAGGTGGAGTTGCTTGTGAGTTTGGGTTTGGTTCATCTGGTCATTTATGTTTCCACATTGAAGAAGTATGTTGGCGATCCTTCTTTGGTTATTCCTTTAGAAGGGTTGGATATCTCAGACTCTCTATCTTATAAAGAGATCCCAGCTGAGATATTGGATAGGCAATTTCATCGGTTGCAGACCAAGGATATGGCTTCAGTTAAGGTTTTGTGGAAGAACCATAAGGTGGAAGAAGCTATGTAGGAAGTGAAAGAGGACATGGAATCCAAGTATCCGCATTTGTTTTCTGCTCCTGGTATTTGTGCCCAAGGTATGTGTTCTTGAACACATCTTTATTTTCTGAGTTTGTTAAAAGAAAGATTAATATCTTTGCCTCTTTATTTTCAAACTTTGTTAAAGGGATGTTTGATAATGCAAATGACTCTATGTGTGGTTACCTCTACCTTTTTCATCATTCGGGGATGAATGGTCCTCGTGGGGGAGAATGTTACATCTTGGTTTATGGCTTGAGAAATTTTCCTTGAAAACTATTCTCTGGACCCAATATAACTCATGGATATGAGCCTTATGCTGGGGTATGAGTGGTATGGTCCTTTTGTAAGTTGACCAGTGTTAGTTGGTGGGATAGTTTTGATAATTTGAATGGTCATGACTTAAGGGTATGATTTATAAGGCTTGGATACGAGTCGTATCGGTGACTCATATTTTGGGCGGTGTTTGATCCTCTTGGTAATTCATTCTACTAGGGATACAGACATGGGTATGGATCATATGCTGAGGTTACGACTTAGCTGAATGAGTCATATACTAGACAATGTGTGATCCAAGGATAAAGCCTAGTTACGACTAGTGGGAACCAATCGTAAAGAAGGGTATGACTCGTAAGAGGGCCAGTCGCATCTACGTGATGGGTTCTTAAAGGACTTAAGTGGAGGTATTTTGGATATTTTCCTACTTACCCTACTTATGATCCATGACTTCGAATACACTTAGGAGGTTATTTACCCTATTATTCTACTCATTAACACATAGAAAACTATTCCTAAACATTCAACAATTCTCTCAAGAGCTTTTGGGGCAAGAGAGCTAGGGTTTCAACTTAGGGATTGCTTTGGAGCTTGCTTTGGTGATTTTATTCCATCATCTTTCTTTGTTTAAGGCATGTGTCTCTTCCCTACTTACTATTTCTAAAAAGGCATGAATTTTATGGTTGTTTTCATGGTCTTAACATTGCATGGGTTATGGTTTTCCACTAATAATTGGGGGGTTTTGGTGCAAATAGTTTGGTTATGGTTTCCTATGGTTTAATTGTGGTTTTATATGCATTGATGGTGGTTTTGGGAAATTGGATTACATGTAAATGGTTTAATGGTCTTTGGAATTGGTTTTAGTTATATTATACCCTCAAGGTGTTTGATAAAATACTTATACAGATATGTTCATTGCATTGACTTCTTTAAATGGAACTCTTTCTTGTTTTAAGCTTACGCATGAAACTACAAATAGATTAAATGGTTTATAAAGGTTAAAGGTTTATTAGTTTTGCTTGTGGAGTACATGAAAGTCTCCGAAGAGGTTAGTATGGTAAATGGATAGGGCACTTGAGAGTCTCTTTAACCAAAATGGTTTGGCTATAGATAAATCTTGCAAGTATAGTTGGTATGATGATACCACTAATAAATGGCCTAGGTTAATAAATGGTAATTGGATTGGTTTGGACATGGTTTTAATTTGGCCATTAATGGCGAGATGTGTAACTGAGCCCTAGAAGGTGGAGGTTCTAAGCGAACCAAAATTGGAAACTTATATATGCCAATATGAGGGGTCTTTGATGTCTACGTGCGAGTGTTAAGTTTATATTGGAAGGATGTACTAGTCATCCCATTGGATATTTCCTGGTCTTGCGGCTACAAGCACTGGGACTATTTTAGAAGGGTGAGTAGAACCCATACGGCCCATGCGTGTGGTTAAACGATAAGATTACACAACCCAGGTAAAAGATTTTAAATGCATACTAAACATGGATTCCCTTTCCCAGCATTTATATATATGGTAGTACACATAATGGTTCACTTAGTTGTTTAAATGGTATTACTTTATCCTTATCCTAATATACTTGGTAGTGGTCACTCGCTAACCAGTCTACTAGCAGCTATATACCCACGATATGTAGGAACCGGTTGTTCGACTCCTCCTACATAGTGATTGACTTGAGGACAATATTTAGATTGAAGTGGAGAGCTTCTATCTTTCTGAAAGGCTCTATTTCATGATATGGACATTCTTAGACATTTTTCTTTTGTTTTGGATATTGGTTTTAGCCATGGTTGAGGGCATGTCCCAACTAAATATTTGTATTCTTTTGGATAGAGGATTTGTAGTACTTTTGGGGGTTAGTATGGGCGGGATCGGTATTGGTGTCGGCCTTAGCATTGGCATTTATGTTGAGCTAACATCATTGTATGATATTGTTGGTTGTTCCATTTATTACATATTGGGATTGATTATTATATTATGTTTTATTATTCTTTTTGGTTTTGTTATGGTATGGATGGTTGGATTTGGTACGGTTAGACTCAATTAGGTTGTTAATGATTCTTGATCTTATCCTAGAGTCTTGATGTGAACAATAACATTATTTGTTATATGTTTGAAATTTAGCTCATCTGAAGCTGTATAAGGCAGTTAGGTTAGGTTAAGGGGGTGGTCCCCTATCCTAGTTGGGCTTTGGATGCCCATTGCGTCTAGGCCCTAGTTTGAGTCATGACATATGGACTTCTCTCATCATTGTTAATTCTTTGGTTTGGTTTTGTCTATGGTCGGGGGTATGTCCTGACCGGATGTTATTGATTTTGGATAGAGGCTTTGTCAGAAAACTATAGGCATGAGCGATATCGGTACTAGTGTCAGCCTTGGTATTGGTATTAGCATAGGGGCTGGTACAGAATGAATATTTGATTGGTTATGGTTATGGAATTTATTAATTGTCTTTTAATTTCTATTGCTTATTTTTTGTATATGCTTGGAATTCATCCGACATAGGATGCAGGATTTATAGTTAGGTCTTGGGGGCGGTCTCTAATCCGGGTTGGACTTGAGATCCCTAACACAACTAGGCCTTTATTTGGTTTGTGTCAGATTGGTATCAAAGCCCTTGGTTTATGGTCAATTGGGTGTCTGGCAAAGCCATGTTGAGTAGAGTCTCTTTTAAAGGTGTGTGGCATGCCACACTAATAAGAGTGAGGCTACAGGTATTTAGGAATGTTTCTCTTTCTTGTGTTTTGTTTTCAAGCTGTAGAGTCTAAGGTATTGTAATATTCTCTAATCCCTATTTGTTTGCTTTTCAGATAATGCCTCCTCAACGATTTAAAGCTCACAAAAACTCCTCCATCCTAACTGAGGATAATGTTGATGAGACCCATTCTACTTATGGGGTCCAGACCTGGTCTAGGGTTCCAGTTCCTGATTATCCTCCTGGTGTTCCTTCGGTACCTTCTAGTCCTTCTCGAGCTCCTCAGGCTGATGTTATGAATGCTGAGTTTCATCAGTCTATCCATATGTTAGCACAATTGGTAGCTTCTCAGGCTGAGTGTTGTACTTCTGTTACTCCATCATCCTAGGCTACAAGGGTTGGACAATTTATGAGGGTGAACCCTCCTGTGTTTATTGGTATTAAGGTTGAGAAAGATCTATAATATTGTATGGATGAGATAGAAAAGATGTTCCACATTATGAAAGCTACCAATATGGAGGGTGTGGAATTTTCTAGCTATCAACTGAAAGATGTAGCATACCAATGGTATGAGATATCGGAACAGACTAGGGGTGACGATGCTTAGTTAGGCCCATGGGATGACTTCTCTAGTGTTTTTCTGGATGGCTTCTTTCCTTAGGAGTTGAGAAAACCAAAAGAGGAAGAGTTTGTTGATCTAAAGCAAGGTAAGATGTCAATCAAGGAGTATGACTTGAAGTTTCACCTATTGTCTTGTTATGCTACGGAGTTGGTTTCTAGCATGAAGGATAAAATGGTTTTAAATGGTTTGGAAAGGCCTTGATGGCCATGGTGTTGGTTTAATTGGAAACTTGGGAGTCATCTTGGTTTAATGGCTTTTGTATGGCATAAAAGGATAGACTTGCAAGCTCTAATTTTGGTATGACGATACAAACGGTTAATGCCTAATGAAAAAACTTCTTGGTAAATGGTTTGGTTATGTAAAAAAGGTTTAATTATGGTTAAAGTGGGTTGAGTAGTAAGGCCATGGAAGGTGAGGGTCCTAGGGGGATCTCTATTGGAAACTCACATTTGATGATTTGAGAGTTGACTTGGTCTTGTGTGCATTCTGTCACACTTTATATTCTAGGGGATGTACTAGTCATCCTAGGTTTCTATTCTCTGGTCATGCAGCTAACACACACTGGGGCCCCTTCAACAGGGGGAGCTGAACCCATATAGCCCATGGGTGGTATTGGAATGACCAAGCTATACAACCCAGGTTAAGGTTTTAAATGCATGCTAAAACCGATTCCCTTTCCCGACATAATATATATGTATCTATAGTATTGTTTATGGTTATTTATTTTGATTTTAAATTATTGGCATCATTTTATCCTTATTCTTGGGTACACCCTAGGGTTCACCCGCTAACCATCTTTGGGTGTTGTATCCCTTTGCAATGAAGAAAACGGTCGTACTATTTCTCCTACTCAGTGACTTAGATTTCGGACAACTTTGAATCAGACTGAAGTGGTGAGCTTTCATACTTTAGAAGCATTCATTTCATGCTATGGACATCTTTTATCTTTTTTACTTTCTTAGTTTGGTTTTGGCTTAGGTCGGGGGCATGTCTCGATTGGATATTATTAATTCTAGATAGAGGCTTTGTTAGACAACTAGGGGCATGGGTGATGTCGTTATTGGTGTGGCATGGGCGATATCGGTATTGGTGTCAACCTTGGTATTGGTATTGGCATTGAGGTTGACATCAGATGGATATCTGATTAGTTATGGTTATGGACTTTATTAAATGTCATTCAATTACTTTTGCTTTATCTTGTTATATGTTTGAAATTCATCCGACATAGGGTATTGGGCAGTTATGGTTGGGTCTTGGGGGTGGCCTCTGGTTTCGGACATACTTGAGATTCCCGACATGAATAGGCCCTGGTTTACTAGTGTTAAGGTTGAAGAGGATCCTCAAGCTTTTTTGGATGAGATGGAAAAGATCTTCCACGTTATATATGCTACCAATGTGTAGGGTATGAAATTCGCTGCCTAGCAACTGAAAGATGCAACATACCAATGGTATGAGTAATGGGAATAGACTAGGGTGACGATACTAAGTCAGCGCTGTGGGATTATTTCTCTAGTGCTTTTTTGGACCGTTTATTCTGCAGCAATTGAGGGAAGTGAAAGAAGAAGAGTTTGTCAATCTGAAGCAAGGTAAGATGTCAATCAAGGAGTATGCCTTAAAGTTTCACCAATTGTCTTAGTTTGCTCCAAAGTTGGTTTCTAGCATAATGGATAGAATGAGGAAGTAAGCTTATGGGTTCTCTTGAAACTTAATTCTAGAGAGTAAGGCTTCCTTGTTGAACAATTACATAAGCATTCCTAGGTTGATTGTATACATGCAGCAGGTTGAGGAAGAGAAGAAGCTGAAGGTAGATATTAGGGAGAGGCAAAGAAAAAAGTGAGGTTTTCATAGCAGGTTAGTGGCCAACAGCAGAGTGGAAGGGATGGTTGGAAATGGCCCAATAAAAAGTGGGGAAATTCTGGGTCTTACTTTGCAGCTAGTGCTCC
Organism: Capsicum annuum; assembly: GCF_002878395.1. Taxonomy (NCBI): domain Eukaryota; kingdom Viridiplantae; phylum Streptophyta; class Magnoliopsida; order Solanales; family Solanaceae; genus Capsicum; species Capsicum annuum. Next base: position 38,559,870 of record NC_061120.1, on the reverse strand, counting down.
CTACCCAAAGTCGTTGGCTGAAAGGTATTTTCAGAGTAGCGATAATTATAAGGAAATAAATGCCCAATCTTAGTCTAGTGGGGACCAATCAGCTCTATCATATCCTCCCTTTAGGTTCTGTGGTCGATTGCATCGGGGTTAATATGATAAAGAAAAGGATAAGATATTTAACTGTGGTCATGTAGGGCATATGCTTAGAACCTATCCTGTTGGTATGGCTGTTTCTGGGGAAAACAAGGTTCATGTTGCCTCTTTATTGGCTTCGGAGCCAAAGAGTTCACCATCTAGTTACGGTACTGCTCAAAACCATCTTTATGTTCTCACTATCCACCAGGAGTCTGAGGTATCTCCTGATGTCGTGACCGGTATGTTGTAATTCTTTCCTCGTGATGTGTACTGTTCATTTGATTCAGGGTCTACTTTTTCATATGTGACCCCATTTATAGCTATGCATTTTGGTTTTGGTCTCGAGTGTGTTTTGGACCTTTTTTCTATTTCTACCCTAGTGGGAGACCCTGTGGTGGCTAGAAGAGTTTATAGGGGTTGTGTGGTATTTGTGGGTTGTCAAGAAACTTTGGTGGATCTGTTTGAATTAGATATGGTTGATTTCAATGTCATATTGGAGATGGATTAGTTGCACTAATGCTATGCATCTCTAGACTGTCGAACCCGTAGAGTTGTCTTCAAATTTCCTAATAAACCGGTTATTGAATAAGAGGGTGGTTCCCTAGCTCCTAGGGGAAAGTTAATATCATATATTATAGCTTGGAGATTGATCTCCAAGAAGTGTATCCATCATCTGGTTCGGGTTAGAGATTCTAACTTAGAGGGTCCTTCTTTGTGTTCCGTCCCAGTGGTGAATGAATTTATTAAGGTTGTCCTTCCTGGTGGTGAATGAATTTCTTGAGGTCTTCCCAGAGACCTTCCTAGTGTCCCTCCTGATAGGGAGGTTGAGTTTGGAATTGATCTTGTTTCCGACACTTATCTAATTTTCTTTCCCTCATATAGAATGGCTCTGGTGAGTTGAAGGGGCTTAAGGAGCAACTCAAGGATCTCTTAGATAAGGGTTTTATAAATCGTAGTATGACCTCATGGGGTGCACCGATGTTATTCATGCCTAAGAAGGATGGTTCTCTTCGAATGTGTATTGATTATCGATAGGTGAATAAGGTGACGATAAAGAATAAGTACCCTCTTCCAAGGATAGATGATTTATTTTATTAGTTGCAAGGTACTAAGTTTTTCTCCAAGATTGATCTTCGATCTGGGTAAGTTTTTCTCCAAGATTGATCTTCGATCTGGGTATTATCAGTTAAGGATTAGGGAGATAGATATCCCTAAGACTGCCTTCTGTAGACGGTATGGGCATTTTGAGTTTCTGGTTATGTTTTTTGTGTTGACCTATGCCCTGATGGCATTCATGGATTTGATGAATAGGATTTTCCGCTAATTTTTAGATTTATTCATCATTATTTTCATAGATGATATTCTGGTGTACTCTAAGAGCGAGGTGGATCATGCAAATTGCCTTTGCATTATGTTGCAGACATTGAAGGAGTAGCAGTTGTGTGCCAAATTTTTGAAATATGAATTCTGGTTGAACGGTGTCACTTTTCTAGGTCATATCATTTCTAGTAAAGGGATTATGGTGGATCTGTAAAAGGTTGCAGTGATTAAGAAGTGTCCTAGACCCACGACTCCAATCAATATTCGAAGTTTCTTGGGTTTAGTGGGTTACTACAGGAAGTTTGCAGAGAGTTTCTTGACTATAGATGCCTCGTTGACCAAGTTGACTCAGAAGAAGGTAAAGTTCTTGTGGTCTGATGCTTGTGAGGGTAGTTTTGAGAAGTGAGAGATAAGCTAATTTTGGCTCTGGTCTTGACCTTGCCTGAAGGCATGGATAGATTTATGGCATGTTGTGATGCTTCCCGTATCGGGTTTGTTGCGTCCTAATGCAGCATGGTAAAGTGATAGCTTATGCTTCTAGATAATTGAAGGTGCATGAGAAAATTATCCGAATCATGACTTGGAATTGTTAGATATGGTATTCAAGTTGAAAATCTGGGGTCACTATTTATATGGCGTGTATGTGGATATCTTTGCTGATCATAAGAGCCTACAATATGTGTTTACTCAGAGAGAGCTTAAGTCAGGAAAAAAAGAGGCTAGAGATGCTCAGGGATTATGACATGATTCTTCACTATCATCTAGGTAAAGCTAATGAAGTTGCTGATATTTTTAGCAGGTTATCCATAGGGAGTCTTGCTCATGTGGAAAAGGGAAAGCGAGAGTTGGTAAAGGATATTCACAATTTGTCTAACCTTAGAGTCCACCTCTTGGACTTCGAGAATGGTGGTATGTTTGGGCAGGAGGTGGTGCGGTTGTCTCTTTGTGCTAAAATCAAGGAGAAGCAGATATTAGATCCTGTCTTGATGAGGATAAAGGGTGATATAGGGGGCATAAGGTGCCGACATTTGAGATCAATGGTGATGGTACCTTGCGGTACCATGGGAGACTAAGTGTTCAAGATGTAGATGGCTTACGAGAGGATCTTGGCTGAGGCATATTAATCGTGCTATGTTATTCATCCTGGTTCAACGAAAATGTATCATGACCTTAAGGAGATGTATTAGTGGAACAATATGAAGAGGGATATGGCAAATTTTGTGGCCAAGTTCATGGTGTGCGAGCAAGTAAAAGTTGAGCACATGAGGCCCGTGGGATTGTATCAAAAAATTAAGGTGGTAAAATATAAAGAGGGATATGGCAAATTTAATGGCCAGGTGCATGATGTGCCAGTAAGTGAAAGTTGAGCATATGAGGTTTGTGGGATTGCATCAAGAAATTGAGCTGCTAGAATGGAAGAGGGAAGTGATCAATATGGATTTCATTATCGGTCTTCTTCAATCTCAAAATCAATTTGATTTAGTTTGGGTCTTTATGGATAGGATCACAAAGTCGACTTACTTTTGCCCAGTGAGGACTAACATATCGGCTGAAGATTATGCAAGGTTGTACCTCCAAGAAATTGTGAAGTTCCATGGGGTACTATTTCTATCATCTTTGATTATGGTATGCAATTTTCATCTCACTTTTGGTGGTCGTTTTAGAATGGTTTGGGGACCGAGGCGAGTTTTAATACTGCTTTTCACCGGTAGTCGGATGGGCAAGCAGAAAGGACTATTCTGACGCTGGAGGATATGCTTCGTGCATGCATGATTGATTATGGTGGTAGTTGGATTGGGAACTTACCTCTTATAGAGTTCTCCTATAATAATAGCTACCACTCTAGCATTGGGATGGCTCTATTTGAAACTTTGTATGGTAGGAGGTATAGGTCTCCTATTGGGTGATTTGAGGTTGATGAGGTGGACAAATTTGGCCCGATTTTGGTTCACCAAGCTATGGAGAAGGTAAACTTGATTCGGGATAGGCTTAAGGCTACCCAAAGTCACCGAAAGTCCTATGCATATATAAGGCACAAGAAGTTGGAGTTTGAGGTTAAGGATATCCAAAAAGTGTCTCCCATTAAGGAAATAATGTGGTTTGGGAAGAAAGGAAAGCTCAATACCCAAAATGTGGGTCCTTACTTTGCTTTTAAGAAGGGTCGGCAATGTGGCATATGAGTTGGAGTTACCTTCTAGTTTGAGCTCCATCTACCCAGTATTCCACGTTTTTATGTTGAGAAAGTGTATGGGTGATCCATCACAAATTGTACCTATTAAGGATAGTGGTATTTTGGATTCCCTATCTTATGAGGAGATCATTCTTGCAATCTTGGATTGACAGGATCGTCGGTTGCAAACCAAGGACGTAGCTTCGGTAAAGGTTCTATGGAGGAATCACAAGGTGAAAGAGGCTACTTGGGAAGCTGAAGAGGACATGAAGTCCAAGTATCCATTTCTGTTTTTTGCTTTGGAAATTCATGCATAAAGAATGTGTTCTTCTTAACATCTTTGTCTTTTAACTCAATTAAAGGAAAGATTAATTTCCTTGCATATTTTTTTCTAACTTAGTTAAAGGCCAGAGTAGAGGTGTTGGGGTTTAAATTATTCTCATACTGCCTTGTTCCATCATTCTAGGATGAATGATCCAAGTGGGGGAGAATTGAAACATTTTGGGTTTTATCCCTTGGAAATTTCCTAAGCTTTGAGCTCATTGGTTTTGTAACAACTCAACATACGAGTCATATGATGTGGGTACAGGTCTCAAGTGACCCAACTCTCAAGGTGTCCAGTGATTGGTGGTTGGGTTTTATTGTGGATACGATTGGTGGTATGGTTCATGTGGTTTGGTGATGGGTCATTGCATTGATCCTTCACTTAATCTAAAACTTAGTAACTTGACTTGGCTCAAAGTGTGAATGACTCACTAAGAGCCATGAGGATATGATATGAGTGGTAGAGTGGAGTCATATGTTATCCCATTTCAAACCCTTTAGAATCTGTCTTGAGTATGATTGGACCATACGAGTCGTATGGCCTGGTCACGAGTTGAGGTAATGGAGTCATATGATGGACAGTGTGTGGGTGCCCAACTTACTGTTCTGGGTACGACTAGATGGTATCAGTAGTATGTTGTGGTGACGAGTTGGAGGGTCAAATCGTAACAACCTACGGGATTTTTACTGGTTAAGTTGGGCTATTCTGGACATTTCCCCTCTTCACTCTTTTTGATCCCACAACATATAACATCTTTCGAGACTTCATTAACCCACTATTCCCAATCAAACACTCTTAAAACCTCTCTCAAGCTCTTGGTTCAAGAAAAGGTTAGGGTTACTATAAGGCAATCTATTAGGGCATTTCAAAAGTAGATCTCTCCATCTTCCTTGATGTCTAAGGCATATTAGTCCTCCCACATTGTTAGTTCAACTAAAAGCATGTTTTAATGAATGGATTTCATGGCATTATTTTGGTATTGTTTTAGTTTTAAAATAAATGTTGAGGTTTTTGGTTGTTTATGGTTGAATAATATTTTCCCATGTTTTTCTTATGGTTTTCATGTTATAATTAGGGTTTGAACATATGGTTACATGGGAATGGTAAATTGATGCTGGGTTTTTGGTTTTGGAAACTATGTGTCCTCAATATGTTTGTTAAAATGCCAATGAGAATTATTTTTTCACCTAGTTTGACTATTCTTAAAATCTTTGCATGGCATAACATGGTAATGAAACTTAAATTGGTTTGGTTGGTTTTAAATAGTTTGGAAAGGCCTTGATGGCCATGGTTTTGGTTTAATTGGAAACTTGGGAGTCATCTTGTTTTAATGTCTTTGGTATGGCATAAAAGGATAGACTTGCAAGCTCTAATTTTTGGATGATGATACCAACGGTTAATTCCTAATGAAAAGACTCCATGGTAAATGGTTTGGTTATGTGAAAAAGGTTTAATTGTGGTTAAAAGGGGTTGAGTAGCAAAGTTGTGGAAGGTGGGGGGTCCCAGGGGGATCGCCATTGGAAACTCATGTTTGCCGATATGAAAGTGGTCTTGGTGACCATGTGCATTATGTCATACTTCATATTTTGGGGGATGTACTAGTCATCCCAGGTTTCAATTCTCCAATCATGCAGCTAACATGTAGTAGGGCCCTTTCAGCAGGGGGAGCTGAACCCATATAGCTCATGGGTAGTATTAGAACGGCCAAGCTACACAACCTAAGTTAAGGTTTTGAATGCCTGCTAAACCTAGTTCCCTTTCCCATCATGATATATATGTATCTATGTGATTGCATATGGTTATTTACTTTGGTTGAATTACTGGCATTATTTTAGCCTTATTGCTGAGTACATGATAGGGTTCACTAGCTAACCATCTTCGGGCGTTGTATCCCCATGCGATGAAGGAACCGACTGTACTACTTCTCCAGCTCAAGGACTTGGATTTCGAACAGCTCTGCGTCAGACTAAAGTGGTGAGCTTCTATACTCTAGAAGGCTCCATTTCATGCTATCGACTTTTTTTATCTTTATTGCTTCTTTGGTTTGGTTTTGTCTACGGTCAAGGGCATGTATCAACCAGATGTTATTGATTATAGATAGAGGTTTTGTCAGACAACTGTAGGCATGTGAGATGTCGGTATTGGTGTTAGCCTTGGTATTGGAATTGGCATTGAGGTTGACACCAGATGGATGTCTGAGTGGTTATGGTTATAGACTTTATTAAATGTCTTTCAATTAGTGTTGCTTTACTTGTTATATGTTAAAAGTCATCCGACATAGGGTGTAGGAAGGTTATGGCTAGGCCTTGGGGCGATCTCCGATTCAGGACGTACTACGATGCCCGACACGATCAGGACCTGGTACAGCCTCTTTTAAGGGTGTGAAGCATGCCACACTCATAAAGGAGACATTACTAGGCATTTAGGAATTTTTCTCTTTCTTGTGTTTTGTTTTTAAGGTGTAGAGTCTAAGGTCCTAAAATCTTGTCTAATCCTTGTTTGTTCTCTTTTTAGATCATGCCTCCCCGATGATCTGAAGATCATGAAAACTCCTTTGTCCTACCCAAGGGCAATATTGATGGGACTCGTTCTACTAATGAGGTCAAGTCCTAGTCTAGGGGTCCAGTTCCTAATTGTCCTCTTAGAGTTCCATTGATTCCCTCTAGTTCTTCTCGAGCTCCTCAAGCCGATGCGACAAATGCTGAGTTTCGTCAGTCTATCCATATGTTGGCACAGTTGGTAGCTTCTTAGGCTGAGCGTAGTACTTCTGTTATACTATCTTCCAAGGCTACAAGGGTTGGCCAATTTATGAGGTTAAACCATGCTATGTTTACTAGTGTTAAGGTTGAGGAGGAACCTCAAGCTTTTGTGGATGAGATAGAAAAGATCATCCGTGTTATACATGCTACCAATGTGGAGGATGTGGAATTTGTTGCCTATCAACTGAAAGATGTAGCACACCAATGCTATGAAGAATGTGAATAGACTAGGGGTGATGATACTGAGTCGGCCCTGTGGGTTGATTTCTCTAGTGCTTTTCTGGACCGCTTATTTCCTCAGTAGTTGAGGGAAGAGAAAGAGTTTGTTAATCTGAATCAAGGTAAGATGTCAGTCAAGTAGTATTCCTTGAAGTTTCACCAATTGTCTCGGTATGCTCTGGACTTGGTTTCTAAAATGAGGGCTAGAATGAGAAATTTCATTTCCGGGTTTTCTCGGGACTTGATTCTAGAAAGTATGTCTGTCTTTTTGAACAAGGACATATACATTTCCAGGTTGACGGTGTACATGCTTCAGGTTGATGAAGAGAAGAAGAAGAACGTAAGATTGGGGAGTGTTGACACCTAATTTTTGCCCTCCACGACTAAGTTTATGTTTGAGTTTCTTTGATTTTTTAATAAAATTACAACATTTATTTTATCGAAATAAAATCTTTTCAAAGTAATAATTTGGGTAAATTTATCATTTTTAGTAGCAATTATATAATATCGTATTCAATTATACAAAATTTTATAATTTTGTTACTTAAATCGTTATTGTAGAAAATATCGGATTTTAACCAAGGCTTACTTTGAAAATAAATTCAAATGATTAAAATCTCGATTTAAATGTAATTTGTTCTTAGGAATAATTTATTTGGAGAAATATTTGTTGAATTTTTATTAAATCGAGAAGCTCAGGATTAAACAAGGTTTTAATACGTAACGAATTTTGATTTAATTTAGTCTATTTATTAAATTTTGACCACAATTGAAATCAAATTGATCACATTTGCAATACAATGGACCCATTTAATTTTAATTCAATCAAAATATTAATTAAATGTGACTAAGTTCTAAATTTTAATTGGGGGTTATGTTTTAAATGACCCCTAAAATTTAAACACATAATCTACCCTTTCCATAAAAATAACCCTACCCGCCCAATATCAGGCCTAAATAACCTGGCCCACACTCCTTTTTACCATGACCCAATCCGATAGCAACAGTACCACCAAGCCCAACTCCAGCCGTCACACCCAACCCAAACCTCCTTTAGATCCCCTTTTCTGCTTCAACGTACAAAACAACTTCCAAACGATCCAACAAAATTCATCGAGCAACAACAACAAAACCCGACCCTATTCGATAATCGCGAACAACGACAACTCCGAACAACATCGAAAATCAACCAACCAAGCCATCAACAGCTTTGCCAAAACCCAAGCCTCTGACCCAACTCTTCTCACACGCATCTTACACGATGGCATGATGAGGAGGGTTTGAAACTCTTATAGAATACGCCTAGATGTCCTTCCAAAGGTTTGATTATGTGAATTTTGGATGAAGTAGTATGAATTCGTAAACATTTGGGAAAATACTATTGGTTTTCGGAGATTATTCCTTTTCCCCAATCTCCATTGTCCAACACATTTGGAATTTTCTCAACAACAATCCAAATTTGTACAAGTTGTTGTTTGAAAACCCTATCCTAAGCTTGAATTCAAATTTTTTCCCTACTGAAAATCCCAAAAATACCCCCAATTTCTCCTAATCCCACATCAGTGGAGCTTAAGAGGGGACCCTGATTTTGTTTCTATAAAAAGAGCTCACTATTGAGCCAAGAGAGAGTCGGGAAAAATTTTGGGAAAGCTGGAAGAGATAAAGAATTTGACTCAGAGGACAAGAAATTTCTTTAGCAGAGCTATTAGAAAAAGAGAAAGAAAAATAGTTTTCGAGAGGAAAAGTGAATTTTTCTTTAGTAAAATTTTTTTGAGAAAAGGAGTCGACGAGTCAAATTCTTGCGGTGACTACGATAATTTTTGGTGGTGGTCAAGATCCCGGCATCAGTTTGTAATCCCGTTTTGCTGCTCTGAAAGAGGTAAACACGTTTTTCCATTTTTTTCCTATTATCATTTTCTTTTCTCTCTTCTTCATCTCCTTCTGGTATAGTTATAATGTTGCTTGTCTGCTGGGAGTAGCTGTAGAGGCCTCGTCGGCTGTAGGATTTGCTTGAGCATGTTGTTGTAGGATCGCTTTGTATGAGTTCACTACTCTGTGTTACTGATGTTACTTATCTGTGTATGCTTAATAACGGATGGGTTTATAATTTATTAATTATTAATGTCGATTAGTCGTAATGTTACAATATGAATTAGCATATATAAAGGTTGTCGAGATTCTGCCCCTTCTTGTTTAGTTCATTGTTGAGATTCGATGATTTCTACGGTGAAAATTTAGCTTCCAGTTTGTTTGATGAGCATTAAAGAAGAGTTTCTTGAATTATTGTTCATCATTTAGACCTCGAGTTCGTCTAAATCTCATAATCTAGGGGCAAATCGGCTTGTAAAACCACTGTAGTGTTGAAATTTTATTAATTCTTATGCCAGGTTTACACTCGGATATTGTAGTCTGACTTGCCATACCTTCAGCTGATTGTCTCGTTTAAGTCCTTAAACATCAATTTAGTATGGTGTTTCCTTGGTTGTGAATGGTTTTCTACCTTTTAATATTGTTTTTTAGTCACTAGTAGAACTTTAATCGATTGTATTCACCCGTTGCAAGTTGCCGTCTGATTCTCTGGACCTTTAAAGTCACTAAAAATAATACGTGTGGGTTTACAGTAAGGTTGACAATCTTATGAAACCTCAACGATCTTTCCTTTGACCTTTGAAAGTTCCTTTGACCTTTGAAAGTTCCTTTCAAGTTGGTCAAAGAGAAGGTGAGGAGGAGCTTATAGTATATTCCATCTTGGGGTGGTGAAGCCTAAATATCATTTCTTGTGAATCCGTGTGCATACTTACAACTTTTTTGTGCTCATGTTAGTCTTGGAAACTTGCGTCATTTGATAATTAGTTATAAGCCGATTCTGGTCATCGAACATGGACAAACTTATGGTCTTTGAACATGTGGTTTACCAAAGGGCTATCTATGTCATATTTTCTCTCTCGTAGAAATCAAGACTAGGAACGAGACTCGCCCTTAGCATGGCCTGTTCTCGTTTCCTGAAGGTCTTCTCGCCTATAACTTTATTGGACTATCAATAAAGATAAGGCCTTTACTATTTAAAAACACTTTTATTATATTTCGTGTTGTGGATAAATAAGGGGTCCATTTGGAAGGTTAATTTTCTGTTTAGATAAAATGTGAGGTTATTGAAGTGTTGGATATTTACTCTCCTTTGTTTGAGCCTTGTTCTACGAACTTCTTTTCATTGGCTAGTCGATTATATTCAGAAATTGTATTTATTCCTTTTTGTTCTATGTGACATCAAGCCTAATTCACTGTTGTATTCATATACTGGAAGTTTAGATAATTACACCTGTGGTTTCCATGTATGTTACATAATGTGAAGTTACCTTTGTTAAACTAACTTTTCATGCTTTATGTACATGATAATATAGTATTCGTTTAAATATTAACTTTAGGACATATATTAATTGCTTTATTCCTTTTCTTTCGCATGTGGATACTCTCGAGTCTTACATGGACTCTTTTCCTTTCGCATATCTATCATGGGCCAATGAGGCATATCCTTCGATTCAGGACCCGGAAGAAAGTCTAAAATGAGTTCCAAGGCATAAGGTGACAAGGGGTCGAAAGGAGAAGAATGGGTTAAAATCCCATCTTTGAAGCTGCTAAGGGACTTGAAAGTCTCATTTGTTATTTTTTTTATTCTTGTCTTTATTTATTTTATTTATTTATTCATTCATTTGGTTCTCGAAGCCAAAGTTGTATTTAATACAGATAAAGCAAAACTCGGGCCAAAGGTTCGAAGAATAGTTTAGGACATGTTATAGGTCAAAACCTAATATCTAGATTAGGACAGGTAAAATTGGGCCGGAAGCCCAATTAGACTAGGACAGGGTGATGGATTTGGTTTAAGAGCCCAAATTATTTATTTCTTCCCCTCTTTCCCTTTTTCTACGTTGTTTGCTTGCGAACCTAGTTAAACCCCTAACTAAGTCGCTAAAAAATTGATTTTGCAAAAATTTTCAAAATACTCCTTAATCAACTTCTTTTCAACACCGGACTTTTTCTTTTAGAAGTTAGTCAAAAGGAAATTATTTTTCAAAAAATCCGGATAACTGCAAGTTAGCAGAAATTTTAGGTGTCTTAAAAACCTTTCTAAAATGTTGGAATCGCATACATAGAATTTCAAAACTTAAATGATTTTCCTATTTTGAATCTTCTAAGTACTTTATAAAGGTTTTCTTAATTCCTTTTCAAATAAATTAAGTGGCGACTCTGAAAGTCATATTTTCGCAAAACAGAAATGGTCACTCTCCTGGGGAACTTTTAATTAGGTTCTAACCAAATGTTTGAATTTATATTTTGACTAACTGTTTAAACTATTTACGTGCTTAAATGTTTCAATTCTGTGAAATTTAACTGTTGCATTTCATGGTATTATCCTACATGATGATTATTAAATTGTTTTGGGGTTTCATGGATGTCCCAGCTACTGTTGTTCAACTCCAATTGCAGTGTTGGAAATATGATGTTTTATTAACACGTGAGGCGTCTAATGGTTTTTTCGTATTTCCAAACCCAAGTCATCTACTTGGGAACCTGTGTTCAAACCCACTCTAGAAACTCAGGATAGAGCTAAACCAAAATCCTTTTAGGCATAAGCCTAGGATGACCCAATACTCGAAGGAGGTATTGGGCCCATTAGAAAATTTGACCTATGTATATTGACCCCGAGTCAATTGTAGAACTGACGAAATATATATTTGTTTAATCCAATCCATTATCCTTTAGGGGTCAGGAGAAGGCTTGCTTTGTTTACTTTCGTGTAAGGATGCCTCAATAATACACCAATTGAGGGAGGAACTGAAGCAAGTCGAGCAAGAAATTGATAGATTTAGACGGTTGCATCTAGAGCACAGTTATACGAAAATTGCTTGATCATCAACATATGTCTCCAATTACAAAAAGGGGACAAATCTAAGAGGTCGAAGGTCGATATAAGAGCATTCAGGAACTAGTATTTCCTATCCCCTGCGTGGGACATTATTTTTTTTCTCATGTTATTTTTCCTTTCCCTAAAGATTGTATCCCTTTTGTGTAACTTTTGTAGGAATTTATGCCATTTATGTACACCTATGAAGGTTTTGGGGGGATAATGGATTGGTTTCAAATAATGATATACTTTCTTCAAATACGTTAGGCCAACCCTTGGCTTAAAAGGGTCACCCAACTAGGATATGCATTTTTATGTGATATAACTGTCTTATGTGTTTATGTATGTTTGTTTGAATCAAAGACAAATTTATCCACTATGCTCTCGTGGATCGGTTTGGCTATGACACAAATAACACTATGTGATTACTTTTTGTCAAATATCTTGCATTACTTATCACATATGGGAACTAACACATATGTCTTTGACTTATTTTACTTTGCAGATAACAGAAAACTACTCCGTGTTGAAAAAAGCTGGAAGAACATCCTTACTTCACCTGGTCAAAAGCGTATAAGATCTTATCGCCTAACCATCATTCAAATATGACTGGAAGTGATAAAGAAAATGCATTGGCCATCAGGGATAATGTAATAGCGGAATAAAATGAGATGATTGTTGAACTTGAAAGAAAGTTGGAAATACTTCAGGAGGAGATGAACCGCACTAAAGATTTGGCTAATTTGGCCATCAATATTAATGCTCCCGCTCCAAGAGGACACGGGACTCCACTCCAGAACTCTCCCCTCAGTACGCCTATTCTTAGGGACCATTCAAATAACACAACATCCATTTCTGCTCCTCAACTTGTCCAAAACACCAATCGATAAAATAACCCAGATGCTTACCATCCACAAATCCATCCCTAACCCCACAAAATCCATCTCTAAATCAACAAAATTCATTCCTAAATCCCAAAACCCATTTTCAAATCCACAAAATCCGCTCCTAAATCCACAAAATCCATCTCCGAATCCACAAAGTACATTTCCAAATCCATAAAATACATTTCCAAATCCATAAAATCAATCTCCGAATCCACAAGATTTATTTTTGAATTCACAAAATCCCTCTCAAAATCCACCAAACTATTCTTAAATTCCATAAAATGTTCTTAATTTCCAAAACGTCCTCTCCACCTACCACCCAACCTCTTCTCATCCTCAAAATCAAGCAACCCTTCCAAATCCTTCTCATGTCATCATATCCCCCGACATCTACAATTTCTTTCCCAATCCTGAGATAGACCATTATGAGGAGAAGGGAAAAAAGTGGAGGAATGAGCATGAAAAGAAGTTGCTGGCCATCAATGAAGAGATTATGAGGATCAAGGAATCTCATGTCCATCAATTATTTTTTCACCTAGTTTGACTATTCTTAAAATCTTTGCATGGCATAACATGGTAATGAAATATAAATTGGTTTTTTTGGTTTTAAATGGTTTGGAAAGGCCTTGATAACCATGGTTTTGGTTTAATTGGAAACCTGGGAGTCATCTTGGTTTAATGTCTTTGGTATGGCATAAAAAGATATACTTGCCAGCTCTATTTTTTGTATGATGATACCAAAGGTTAATGCCTAATGAAAAGACTCCTTGGTTAATAGTTTGGTTATGTGAAAAATGTTTAATTGCGGTTAAAAGGGGTTTAGTAGCAAATTTTTTTAAGGTAGGGTCCCAGGGGGATCGCCATTGGAAACTCATGATTGCCAATATGAAAGTGGACTTGGTGACCGAGTGAATTATGTCACACTTTATATTCTGGGAGATGTACTAGTCATTCCAGGTTTCTATTCTCCAGTCATGTGGCTAACATACACAGGGGCCCTTTCATCTGGGGGAGCTAAACCCATATAGCCTGTGGGTGGAATTAGAGAGGACAAGATACACAACCTAGGTTAAGTTTTAAATATATGCTAAACCTGGTTCCCTTTTACAACATGATATATATGTATCCATGTGATTGCATATGGTTATTTACTTTGGTTGAATTACTATTATTATTTTATCCTTATTGATAAGTACATGCTAGGGTTCACTACCTAACCCTCTTTGGGCACTGTATCCCCATGCGATGAAGGAACCGGTTGTACTACTTCTCTAGCTCAAGGACTTGGATTCCGAACATCTTTGAGTTAGACTGAAGTAGTGAGCTTCCATACTCCAGAAGGCTCCATTTTATGCTATAGATTTCTTTTATCTTTGTTTCTTCTTTGGTTTGGTTTTAGCTATCATCGAGGAAATGTCTTAACCAGATGTTATTGATTCTAGATAGAGGCTTTATCAGACAACTGTGGGCATGTGCGATGTTGATATAGGTGTCAGCCTTGGTATTGGAATTGGTATTGAGGTTGACACCAGATGGATATCTGATTGGTTATGGTTATAAAATTTATTAAATGTCTTTCAGTTACTGTTGCTTTATCTTGTTTTATGTTTGAAAGTCATCCGACATAGGGTATAGAGAGGTTATGGTTGAGCCTTGGGGCGGTCTCTGATTTAGGACATACTAAGATGCCCGACACGATTAGGCCCCGGTACGGGTTATGTCAGATTTGTATCAGAGCCCTAGTTTCATGGACAATTGGGAGTCCAACAAAGCCGCATCGAGTAGAGTCTCTTTTAGGGGTGTGTAGTGCACCACACTCATAAAGGAGAGACTATGAGGCATTTAGGAAGTTTTCTCTTTCTTGTGTTTTATTTTCAAGGTGTAGAGTCTAAGGTCCTAAAATCTTTTCTAATCCTTTTTTGTTTATTTTTTAGATCATGCCTCCTCGATAATCTGAAGCTCACGGAAACTCCTTTGTCCTACCCGAGGGAAATATTGATAGGACCCGTTCTACTTATGGGGTCCAGTCCTGGTCTAGGGGTCTAGTTCCTAATTATCCTCTTAGAGTTCCACTTATTCCTTCTAGTCCTTCTCGAGCTTCTCAAGATGATGCGATGAATGCTGAGATTTGTCATTCTATGTTGGCACAGTTAGTAGCTTCTTAGACTGAGCGTGGTACTTCTGTTACTCAATCTTCTGAATCTACAAGGGTTGGCCAGTTTATGAGGTTGAACCATGCTATATTTACTAGTGTTAAGGTTGAGGAGGATCCTCAAGATTTTATGAATGAGATGGAAAAGATCATCTGTGTTATACATGCTACCAATGTGGAGGGCGTGGAATTTGCTACCTATCAACTGAAAGATGTGGCATACCAATGCTATGAGAAATGTGAACAGACTAGGGGTGACGATACTGAGTCAGCCCTGTGAGTTGATTTCTCTAGTTCTTTTCTGGACCGCTTATTTCCTCAATAGTTGAGGGAAGCGAAAGAGTTTGTTAATCCAAAGCAAGGTAAGATGTCATTCAAGTAATCTGCCTTGAAGTTTCACCAATTGTCTCAGTATGCTTTGGAGTTGGTTTCTAGAATGAGGAAGTTCATTTTCGGGTTTTTTCGGGACTTGATTCTAGAGAGTAAGGTTGTCTTTTTTAACAAGGACATGGAGATTTCCAGGTTGACGGTGTACATGCATCATGTGCAAGAAGATAAGAATTAGCACGTAGAGATTGGGGAGTGTTGACACCTAATTTTTGCCCTCCACGATTAAGTTTATGTTTGAGTTTCTTCGATTTTAGAATAAAATTACAAATTTGTTTTATTGGAATAAAATATTTTCAAAGAATTTATTTGAGTAAATTTATCATTTTAAGTAGCAATTATATATTATCATATTCAATAATACGAAATTTTATAATTTTGTTACATAAATCGTTATTTTACAAAATATCGGATTTTCACCAAGGCTTATCTTAAAAATAAATTCAAATAATTAAAATCTTAATTTAAATATAATTTGTTCTTAGGATTAATTTATTTGGAAAAATATTTGTTGAATTTTTATTAAATCGAGAAGCTCGGGATTAAACAAGGTATTAATTCGTATCAAATTTTGATTTAATTTAGTCAATTTATTAAATTTTGACTACATTGAAATCAAATTGATCGCATTTGCAATACAATGGACCAATTTAATTTTAATTCAATAAAAATATTAATTAAATTTGACTAAGTTCTAAATTTTAATTGGGGGTTATGTTTTAAACAACACCCAAAATTTAAACACATAATCTACCGTTTCCATAAAAATAACCCTACCAGCCCAACATCAGGCCAAAATAACCTGGCCCATACTTATTTTTCCCTTGACCCGATCTGATAGAAATAGTACCACCAAGCCCAATGGATCCAGCCCAACTCCAGCCGTCTAACCTGGCCCAAACCCCTTTTAGATCCCCTTTTCGGCTTCAACGTACAAAATAGCTTCCAAATAATCCAATAAAATTCATCGAACAACAACCAAAAAACCTGACCATGTTCGATAATCGCAAACAACAATAACTCCAAACAACAACGAAAACCAACCCACCGACCCATTCCACCAAAGCCTACCAATCTCAATTTCCGATTCTTTCAGGTCGATCAAGTCTATGCTTATCATTCAGGAGCGCCCGGGCATAATACTGAAGAATGCATCAATCTAAAATACAAGATCCAAGACTTGATTGATCAAAAGATCATCATTCTTTAAGAGCCGACACCAAATATCACCAGTAATCCATTGCCTAATCATAGGGGAGCTACGGTTAGCATGATTGAAATAGCAGGAGAATGGGTATCTAGAAAGACTATTACAAAGGTGGATTTGAAAAATCTAAAAAAATAGTAGGAGTGGAGAAGATAGAGAAAGTTGTGGATGCCTTGAGTGTCTTGGGTATGAATTTGGAAGGAATTATTGAGCCTATTATGGTCCTAAAAAAAGCATTTAAGCGTGGGATAGGGTACCAGCCAAGAAAGGAAGATGAGCTTGAAGATAAGTCAAAGATGAGTCTGTCCAAACCATTGCCACTCCTATACCAATCATTTCTTATGCGCGATATGTCAAAATATGATTGTATTGGGGATGGGATAAGAAATATGTTCGAGGGATGCAATGATATACTAGAGGGTTTCCCAAAGTCTGATGGGGTGAGGATGGTTGTACCAGGAGAGACATTGCAAAATTAGACTTCCACACCGCTCATAATTCGTCGCCAGTCGTGGTAGATGAAAGGATAATTACTAGTAGTTTTAAAAATTGGTAATGATCTGGAGGAGGCCCCATGATCCACCCTTTTATGTCTCAATTTTTTTTTTGTGTTTTACAGCTTTCAAAAAGGCATTGGCCCGTATTTGCGCGGGTCATGAGCCATAGTTTTTATTTATTTTCCAAAAGGACTCCCTTTATTTAAGAATTTATTTTGAAATATGATTATAATATTATCTTTTATTATCCTGTTATCATCTAACATGGTTTATTTTGGTGGCAATAATTTAAAAATCTGCCAATGTTATTTCATGAAAAGGGTTAGATGAACAAAGAAAAGAGAATGATGATGAATGGAAAGAATGTGACGAGAAGTAGTTAGTGGAAGATATAGAAGAATTTGAAAATCAAAAGAATCCCAAACTGGAGGAGCCCTAATCCTACCTGAGATGGATGGTCTAGAGTGGACCAAACCAACTAATTCTGATGCAGTAAAGAGATATTGTGTTCGAAAGATGTTTTAGTTTTTGTTTCCTTTGCTTGTTTGTAATCGGCTTTATGATAGTATCTATTTTATGATGTGTAATTGCCTAGAATCCCTTTCCTTTCATGTATGAACTTCGTTTGACCTGAATTCCTAAGAAAGGGATACGTAGGCAGCCTATGTCGACTTTAGTCAACCACTTAGGAGAACTTATTCTTTTCTTTTATGTACGAACCACGTTTGACCTAAATTATGTCAGCTTTGGTCAACCCATTAGATTTTTCTATATATCCCTAGCGTAGTCTTGAATGACCTGATTCCTACTTCAATGGGATACATAAGTGCCCCAACAGCTCGGTTATGTAACCCCAGAAAATGGAAACTAGGGCCGAATTTTGAGAAGGAATCTTAAAAATTCACGAGAGAAAGATCATTTTCCAAAAACCAAGAGAACGAAGACTAACAAAAACTTCAAATCCTCACGAGCTGAGATCGCCTCAAACAAATTTAAATAGGGGCAGAAATTTTGAGTAGATCCTCAAAATTTCCACTAATATATTAGAATATATTTCAAATCCCACTGCACCAGAGGTCAAAGTCAAGTTTTGGAAATCACCAGCTGTGACAAAGTCTAGACAGACTAAATATCCGGCTATGATAGAACTTCTGATACAGAGCCTCAATAATCCTGAATCCCTAGAAATCCTACGTCAAACATCAAACATAGTCAGAATGAAGAAAAATATGTTCATCAGGCTTATACATGACATAACTAGCAAAGATTTTCTAAAGCTTTTATAGAAATTTTTTAAACTAGTTTTTAAAAAATTATGGCTACTTTCAAAAACCTATACAAATATTTTACTTAGTGATTGCCTAGGAATCTATTGGAACGGGGAGTCAAGGTAGAAGTCCCAACATGACGGAGTACCCAAAAAATGGCGGGAGCAAACCAAGGATTGAAGAAGGTCAACACAGAGTAGTTTTACCCAAAAACTAATCATTTTTCTGTGGATGAAAGGATAAGTACACAAAATGGGAATCTTTTTCAAAATATACCCAAGCGAGTTGAGAGCCACACAAAGCATATATTGCTTAAGAACGGTATTTTTGGGTAGCCCCCAAAAAGGGTTTAATACCCATTTATCGAGGACCTTTTTAATTGTCTATCTTATTTCTTGAGACCATGAAGGACTAAATATTTACCTTGAGCATAGGTACATTTAAGAGAGTTATCACAATAAGTATAACAATCAATAGTATCACTCTTAGGAGGAAAAGCAGAAAGTCATCCTCAAAATTTTCCTTGGAGCGAAGCAAACGGTATTTGAATAATCCCCAAACGAGGACTTTCCCCATTTACTTGCATCCGATGGATTTGCTACTTCTTCAAAAAAGAAATATTAAAAATGGAATAATTCATTCAAATCAGGATGCTCAGTATTTATCATTAAACAATTATAAATCTTGACTGTGGTCGCTAGTGAGAGCGTCATTGCATCTACTAACTGCCTACCTTGATTATAGGTACATGTAGATAGAAAAATACAGATAATCAAACTCAGGTGAAACTTTTTTCAAATCACAGGAAGAACCATTTCATATTATCTCATTACGGAGAGGGCCATTTCAGGACATTACCAAGAGGTTCATTTCATATCATTGTCAAGAGGGCCATTTTTTGCGACTGCCAAGAGTGCTATTTCATATCATTGCCAAAAGGTCCATTTCATATCATTGCTGAGAGGGCATTGCATGCCACTATCGAGATGGCCATTTCATATCATTGCTAAGAGGGCCATTATATGCCATCTCCAAGAGGACCATTTAATATCTGTTGACACATGAGATAGCATATGCGGACATCGAGGATATCATCAGCATTTAATATCTATTAAAATATGAGGTAGCATATGTTGGTGTTGAGGATATCATCAACATTATATATCAATTGACACACGAGATAGCATACGCTGGAATTAAGGATATCATCATCATTTAATATCTATTGACATACGAGATAGAATACGCTGGCATCAGGGATATCATCATAATTTAATATCTATTGACACGCGAGATAGCATACGCTAGCGTTGAGGATATCATCAGCATTTAATATTTGTTGACACACGAGATAACATACACTGGCATCGAAGATATCATCAGTATTTAATATCTTTTGACATACGAGATAGCATACGCTGTCATCGAGGATATCATCAACAATCAAATCTATTGACATGCAAGATAGCATATGCTGGTGTTGAGAATATCATTAATATTTAATATTTGTTGACACTTTTAATAGCATACGCTAGCATCAAAGATATCATCAGCATTTAATATCCGTTGACACGCAAGATAGCATAAGCTGGCGTTGAGGATATCTCATCATTTTGTGAATCAGCATCTGAATGCATCAAGAGCACGCGATTTGAAGGAACATCTTTAAGTCGCTATATGAAGACGAGTGATATATGAGATTTCCTAGAAATTAACAAATTGAGGGTCATTTGGGAGTCATATTATTTTAAATAGGATAGCTTGCAAGATTACCTATGAGTTGATAGCCTATAGGTCATTCATAATTCACAACGACACCCTAATCGGATAGTGTGCAAGGTTACCCAAAAATTGGTAGTCCAAAGGTTATCCATAAGTCACAAGTAAATCCTTACTAGAGAATATGCGAGATTATCAAATTGATAAGTCCAAAGGTTCTCTATATGCCGCGTCATATCCAAGATTGATTATGTGCAGGATTACCCAAAGACTAGCAATTTGAGACATATCTGTAAGTCATATTGTATTCAAGGTCGAATGATGTGCAGGAATATCTGAGAGCTAGAGATTGGAGGGATATTTGTAAGTCATCTCTTATCCAAGGTCGGGTAATATAGAGGATCACCTAAAAGCTAGCAATTCAAAGGATATTTGTAAGTCGCCTCATATCCAATATCAAATAATGCGCGAGATTATCCAAAGATTGATAATTCAAGGGAAATCTACAAGTCGTATCGATAAAAAGATTCTTAAGACTTATTCGATGTCATATGCAAATAATCATTGACAATAACCAGAGAGGTTATCATTTCACAAACATTATAGGTGACAAAATAGGTTGTTGCATCAGCATAAAATTACACGATTACAGAGACCATTTTATATAAAGTATCATTGATGTTTAAAAAGGTCACCCCACTTTGAAGACATATTCTACTGACAAATAAGATAATTATAAAGTAATTAAGAGGTTTGTTGTGTTCGTTGTTGCAAGTTATTGCCTTCCAAACAGGTACATAAAAGGATGACTTTGCCTTTTGGGGGAAAACTCACGTGGAGACACGGTAAAGACTATATACCTCTTTCGTGAATTATGTTTAGCACTAATATTTTTTGTTCGAAACATTGTGGAGAGCATCTAAGAGGATGAAAATATCAAATCAAAACCATAGGTGCGGACGACTCCAAAAAGAACGTCATACAACGTGGAACATATTCTTAGCAGTAAAATGGGACATAGTCTAGAGAGGGACGTCAAACTCTTTGGATACGAGCTAAAGAATGATTTCCAACAACATCCAACCACACCCCTATTAGAAGGCATGTGGATATTTTGAGATATTCTGGTTTCAGCTTCACTATCGGGATATTCTTAAATTCATATCGAGGGTAAACATCTCTTTCTTTCAAATTTGAGTGATAGGGAAGCTAGAGTTTCAAAAATTATGTCAAGGTAAGTTCTTGACTATAGATGTGAAGGATCCCATATTCATGGTTAAGAGGTTGCAAGCCTATTTTCTGTAACTCGATCAACTTGTCAATCATCCTAAGCCAAAGATCGTCTGAAATAAAAGACTGTCTTTTGCACCGATTGAGTCGAACTATAAGTAGTCTGATTCCCTAAGTCTCGAGAATAAATAGGCTGGGATCTATTTTAAAAACTTGACTGCATTCCAACCTCCTTCCAAATCCCTTTATTCTCTAGCTTTTCAGTTTCATCAAAAACTCCAAAATCAAGATAACTTGTAAAATTTTTGAAAATAGTTCTTTAAATCAAGCTTTATGAACTACAAGTGACCTAAATTATCATATAACCTGAGATATGTAGGAAACCTTATACCGAGGTCCGACCATAAATCTATGAAACTCGTGCAAAAACCAACCTCCATTAGAAATGAATTCATGGTAGGACAAAAATTAGGAAAGTCAAACTCCCTTTACCCAGGATTACTTCCATCCACCCTACCCAAAGGGAGGGGGCAGTTGTTGACACCTAATTTTTGCCCTCCACAACTAAGTTTATGTTTGAGTTTCTTTGATTTCTGAAAAAAATTATAATATTTATTTTATCTGAATAAAAGCTTTTCAAAGTATTTATTTGGGTATACTTTTTATTTTATGTAGAAATTATATATTATCGTATTCAATTATATGAAAATTTTATAATTTTGTTACTTAAATCGTTATTTTACAAAATATCAAATTTTAACCAAGGCTTATCTTGAAAATAAATTCAAATGATTAAAATCTTGATTTAAATGTAATTTGTTCTTAGGAATAATTTATTTGCAAAAATTTGTTGAATTTTTATTAAATCGAGAAACTCAGGATTAAACAAGCTATTAATTCATATCGAATTACAATTTAATTTAGTCAATTTATTAAATTTTGACCACAATTGAAATCAAATTGGTCACATTTTCAATACAATGAACCAATTTAATTTTAATGCAATCAACTATTAATTAAATTTGACTAAGTTCTCAATTTTAATTGGAGGTTATGTTTTAAATAACCCCTAAAATTTAAACACATAATCTACCCTTTCCATAAAAATAACCCTACCATCCCAACATCAGGCCAAAATAACCTAGCCCACACTCTTTTTTCCCCTGACCCGATCCAATAGCAACACTACCACCAAGCCCAACGGATCCAGCCCAACACCAGTTGTCTGACCCAGCCCAAACCCCTTTTAGATCCCTTTTTATACTTCTTCTTCTTCTTCTTCTTCTTCTTCTTCTTCTTCTTCTTCTTCTTCTTCAACAACAGCAAAAACCGAGCGTGTTCTATAATTACAAAAAATAATAACTCCAAACCACAGCAAAAACTAACCATCAACCCATCAACAACTTCGTCAAAACCTAAGACTCCGATCTAACCCTTCTCACAAGCGTCTCACACGCTGGTGTGATGAGGAGGGTTCAAAAATATTTTAGAATATACCTAGGTGTCCCTCCAATGATTTGATTGTGTGAATTTTGGATGAAGTAGTATGAATTCATACACATTTGAGAAAATACTCTTGGTTTTGGGAGATTATTCTTTTTCCCCAATCTCCATTGGCCAACCCATTTGGAATTTTCTCAAGAACAATCCAAATTTGTACAAGTTGTTGTTTGGAAACCCCAACTTGAATTCAATTTTTTTTTCCTACTGAAAATCCCAAAACGCCCCCCCAATTTCTCTTAATCCCACATCAGTAGAGCTTAAGAGGGACCCTAATTTGTTATCTATAAAAAAATCTTACTGTTTAGCCAAGAAGGGGTCGGGAAAATTTTTGAAAAGCTAGAAGAGAAAAAAAATTGACTCGGAGAGGACAAGAAATTTCTTTAGTGGAGCTACTAGAAAAAGAGAAAGAAAATTGGTTTTCAAGAGGACAAGTGAATATTTCTTTGGTAATTTTTTTTTTTTTGAGAAAATCAGTCCATGAGTCAAAATCTTACGATGACAACAATGATTTTTGATGGTGGTCAAGATCCCGACATCAGTTTGTAACCCCGTTTTGCTGTTCCGAAAAAGGTAAACAGCTTTTTCTATTTTTATTTTTGTTATCATTTTGTTTTCTCTCTTTTTCATCTCCTTATGGTGTAGTTATAATGTTGCTTGTCTGTTGGGAATAGCTGTAGAGGCCTCGTCGAGTGTAGGATTTATTTGAGCATGTTGTTGTAAGATTGCTTAGGATAAATTCACTACTCTGTGTTAATGATGTTACTTGGTTGTGTATGCCTAATAATGGATGGGTTTATCATTTAATGATTATTAATGTTGATTAGTCGTAATGTTACATTATGAATTAGCATATATGAAGGTTGTCAAGACTCTACCCCTTCTTGTTTAGTTCATTATTGAGATTCGATGATTTTTGTGGTGAAAATTTAGCTTATAGTTTTGTTTGATAAGTATCAAAAAAGAGTTTCTTCAATTATTATTCATTATTTTGACATCGAGTTCGTCTAAATCTCATAATCTAGGTGTAGATCGGCTTGTAAAACCACTGTACTGTTGAAATTTTATCAATTCTTATGTTATGTTTACACTTGAATATTTTGGTCTGACTTGCCATATCTTTAGCTGATTGTCTCATTTTAGTCCTTATACATCGATTTAGTATAGTGTTTCCTTGGTTGTGATTGGTTGTCTACGTTTTAATCTTATTTATTTTAGTCAGTAGTAGAACTTTAATCGATTGTATTCACCCAATACGGGCTGACCCTGATTTTCTTGACCTTTAAAGTCACTAAAAATAGTAGACATGGGTTCGTAGTAAAGTCGACAATCTTATGAAACCTCAATGATCTTTCCTTTGACCTTTGAAAGTTCATTTCAAGTTGGTCAAAGAGAAGGTGAGGAGCAGCTTATAGTATATTCCATCTTGGGGTAGTGAAGCCTAAATATCATTTCTTGTGAATCCGTGTGCATACTTACAACTTTTTTATGCTCATGTTAGTCTTGGAAACTTGCGTCATTTGATAATTAGTTATAAGCCGATTCTGGTCATCGAACATGGACAAACTTATGGTCTTTGAACATGTGGTTTACCAAAGGGCTATCTATGTCATATTTTCTCTCTCGTAGAAATCAATACTAAGAACGAGACTCGCCCTTAGCATGGCCTGTTCTCGTTTCCTAAAGGTCTTCTCGCCTATAACTTTATTAGACTATCAATAAAGATAAGGCCTTTACTATTTAAAAACACTTTTATTATATTTCGTGTTGTGGATAAATAAGGGGTCCATTTGGAAGGTTAATTTTCTGTTTAGATAAAATGTGAGGTTATTGAAGTGTTGGATATTTACCCTCCTTTGTTTGAGCCTTGTTCTACGAACTTCTTTTCATTGGCTAGTCGATTATATTCAGAAATTGTATTTATTCCTTTTTGTTCTATGTGACATCAAGCCTAATTCACTGTTGTATTCATATACTGGAAGTTTAGATATTTACACCTGTGGTTTCCATGTATGTTACATAATGTGAAGTTACCTTTGTTAAACTAACTTTGCGTGCTTTTATATACATGATAATTTAGTCTTCGTTGAAATGTTAACTTTAGGACATATATTAATTGCTTTATTCCTTTTCTTTCGTATGTGGATACTCTCAAGTCCTACATGGACTCTTTTCCCTTTGCATATCTATCATGGGCCAATGGGGCCTATACTTCAAGTCAAGTCCCGAAAAAAAGTCTAAAATGAGTTACACGGAACACGAATACAAAGAGTCGAAAGGAGAAGAATGGGTTAAAATCCAATATTTGAATTGGCTAAGAGATTTAAAAGTCTCATTTGTTATTTTATTTATTTATTTATTTATTATTGTCTTTATTCATTATATTTATTTATTCATTTATTCATTATTTGGGCCTCATCGCTAAAGTTGTATTTAATACAGATGAAACGAAACTCGAGCCAAAGGTTCGAAGAATAGTTTTCGATAGGTTATGGGTCAAAGCTCAATATCTAGATTAGGATAGGTAAAATTGGGCCGAAAGCCTAATTAGACTAGGACAGGGTGATGGATTTGGGCTTAAGACCCCAAATTATTTATTTCTTCCCCTCTTTCCGTTTTTCTACATTGTTTGCTTGCGAACCTAGTTAAACCCCTAACTAAGTCGCTAAAAAATTTATTTTGCAAAATTTTTTAAAATACTCCTTAATCAACTTCTTTTTCAACACCCGACTTTTTCTTTTAGAAGTTAGTAAAATAGAAATTATTTTTTAAATAGTTCAGATAACCTTAAGTTAGCGGACATTTTAGGTTCCTTAAAAACCTTCCTAAAAAATTAATAGGAACCGTTTACTTAGAATTTCAAAACTTAAATGGTTTTCCTATTTTGAATTATCTAAGTACTTTATAAAGGTTTTTTTAATTCCTTTTCAAATAAATTAAGTGGCGACTCGGAAAGTCATATTTCCGTAAAATAGTGAGAGGGAAAGTAAGAAGTTTAGGTTTTTTGAGGAGGATGGTGGCCAACAGTAGAGTGACAAGGATCCTAGGAAATGGACCAAGAAAAAGTGAGGCAATTTTGGGTCTTACTAGATGGCTAGTGCTCCCTACCCCAAGCCATTAGTTGGCTACCATTTTTAGAGTAGAGACAGCTATAGGACACAGAGTTCCCAATCATAGGCTATTAGGGACCAGTCAGCTCTGTTATATCCTTTCTATATGCTCTGTGGTTGATTGCATCGGGGTTACTGTGATGATGGAAAGGACAAGTGCTTTAACTATGGTCAGCTGGGGCATATACTTAGAAACTGTCCTATTGGTAAGGCTACTTATGGGTAAACAAGGTTCCAATTTCCTTTTCACTAGCTCCGACACCAAAGAGTGCACTATCTAGTTCTGGTACTGGTTAGAACTATCTTTATGCTCTCACCACCTGCCATAAGTTTGAGGCATCACCTAATATTGTGGCTGGTATATTGAAACTCTTTTCTCGTGATATTTACTATTTACTTGATCTAGGGTCCACTCTCTTTTATGTGACCCTATTTGTGGCTGTGCATTTTAGTTTTGGTACCGAGTGTATTTCAGACCCTGTTTTTTATTTCTACCCTAGTGGGAGTCTTTGGTGGCTAAAAGAGTCTTTAGGGGTTGTGTGTTATCTAAGGGTAGTCAAGAAACTTTGGTGGATCTATTTGAATTAGACGTAGTTGATTTTAATATCATATTAGGGATGGATTAGTTGCACTCATTCTATGCGTCTCTAGACTGTCGAACCCATAGGGTTGTCTTAAAATTTTCTAATGAATTAGTTATTGAATGGGTGGATAGTTCCCTAGATCCTTGGGGAAAGTTCATATCATATCCTAGAGCTCGAAGATTGATCTCCAAGGGGTGTATCTATCATCTGGTCTAGGTTAGAGATTATAACTTGGAGGGTCCTTTTTTGTATTCCATCCTAGTAGTGAATGAATTTCCTGAGGTCTTTCCTGACGACCTTTTTGGTGTCCCTTCTGATAAGGAGATTGAGTTTGGGATTGATATTGTTCCGGACACTCATCCAATTTTTATTCCCCCATATAGAATGGCTCCAATTGAGTTGAAGATGCTTAAAGATCAACTCAAGGATCTCTAGACAAGGCTTTCATCCATCTTAGTGTGTCCCCGTGGGGTGCACTGGTGTTATTCATACACAAGAATAATGGTTCCCTTTGAATGAATATTGATTACCTATAATTGAATAAGGTGACAGTAACGAATAAGTACCCTCTTCCAAGGATAGATAATTTATTTGATCAGTTGCATGGTGATAAGTTTTTCTCCAAGATTGATCTTTTATCTGGGTTTCATCTGTTAAAGGTTAAGGAGGTGGATATTCCTAACACTATCTTTCATACCTGGTATGGGCATTTTGAGTTTTTGGTTATGTTTTTTGTGTTGACCAATGCCCCGACGGCATTCATGGATTTGATGAATAGGGTATTCCATTAGTTTTTGGATTTGTTCATCATTGTTTTCATAGATGATATTCTGGTGTACTCTAAGACTTAGGTGGATTATGCAAATTACCTCCGCATTGTATTGTAGATCTTGAAGGAGCAGCAGTTGTATGCCAAATTTTCAAAATATGAATTCTAGTTGAATATTGTTACTTTTTTGGGTCATGTCATTTCTAGTGAAGGGATCATGGTGGATCCATAGAAGGTTGCAATGATTAAAAAGTGGCCTAGACCCACGACTCCAACTGATATTCGAAGATTTTTAGGTTTAGTGGGTTACTACAGGAGGTTTGTCGAGAGTTTTTTTTACTATAAATGCCCCATTGACCAAGTTGACTCAGAAGAAGGTAAAGTTCTTGTGGTTTGATGCTTATGAGGGTTGTTTTGAGAAATTGAAGGATAAGCTAACTTCAGCTAAACTATTGACCTTGCCTGAAGGCACGGATAGATTTGTGGTATGTTGTGATACATCCTGTATGGGGCTTGGTTGCGTACTAATGCAGCATGGTAAAGTGATAAATTTTGCTTCTAGACAATTGAAGGTGCATGAGAAGAATTATCTAACTCATGACTTGGAATTTTTAGCTATGGTATTCGTATTAAAAATCTGGTGTCACTATCTATATGACGTGTATATGGATATCTTTTCTAATCATAAGATCTTGCAATATGTGTTTACTCAGAGATATCTTAACCTCAAGCAAATAAGATGGTTAAAGCTGCTCAAGGATTATGACATGAGTCTTTACTATCTTCCAGGTAAAGCTAATGTGGTTGCTGATGCTCTTAGCAGGTTGTCCATGAGGAGTCTTGATCATGTGGAAAAAGGTAAGCGGGAGTGGGTGAAAGATATTCATCATTTAGCTAAACTTTAATTTTGCCTCTTGGACTCCGACAATGGTGGTGTGTTTTTGCAAGAGGTCGACCGGTTGTCTCTTAGTGCTTATATCAAAGAGAAGCAGATGTTAGATCCTATCTTGATGAGGATCAAGGGTGGTGTAGGTGGGCAGAAGGTGATGGCCTCCAATATTAGTGGTGATGGTACCTTATGGTACCAAGAGACACTGTGTTCCTGTGTAGATGGCTTGCTAGAGAGGATCTTGGATGAGGCACATGAATCCTTTTTGGGAAGTGGGGAATTGTTAACATCGATGATTATTGCTTTTGTTCTAAATATTTGGTAAATTGAATTAAATGTGTCCCCTACCTTTAATTATTATTTTCTCTTTCTTTTAGATAGAGGTTTAACTAGGAACCTCTATTGATTAAGGTGGATGAAGGGAAGGTTGATGGAAAGCACCTTTGCATAACTAGGTATTCTTATGGTGATTACACAACATTAGCTTCTCTTGCTTTCAGAGATACATTCAGAGCTGGTGCTTCTTTATTTGGAGTAAGTCGTTATGCAACATTAATATAGTATTATAGAGGGCATGGTCAATCTAGTGTTTGGATCAGCCGAAGTGAAATGCTTAGAAAATCCTTCCCTTGTTCTCTCCATGAGCCACCACGTGACCATATTCAGAGGGTAAAACAGGAAAAAGGACAATGAGATGGCATAATTTGAAGTTTAAGTGATGGTTAGTCATATTTACTTATGAATCATATTTTACTTAATGTTTGTTCTCCTTAGAAATAACTGGCTTAATTTAATTGCATTTACTTGATTTTCTCTGTCTGCATTTCCTATTGATTATGTCGAAAAGCTTCTATGGAATACGTCAATTACATTATGCTCAGTTTATTAGTTCTCTTGTCACAAACTTGTACCTCCTATCCTACTGCACTATTGGACTGGGGGGGGGGTGAGTGGTTTGGTGTCATGATCTGAACCGGGGCCCTGGCCGTGATGAGCATTCCGAACCATAAAGGCCCAAAATACCCTTATCTTTCTGATAATCATGCACATAATTCATGACAAAAGAAATACGGAAGATACACAATATAACGAAAACATGGTCAAGAATCATATAAAAACAAAAATAGGGAATAGTGTCCCACAATCTAAATCAACATCTCTAAAATCGTCTGCAAAATCTCTACTACATGACTGAAACAATGTCTATCTAAAAACTGGGACAAGGCCCTCAGCAGACCCAAAACTAATAAATGATAAATAAAATAGAAGACGTCAGGCCTTCCGAAACATAGAAGGCTCACCACTTGATTCTGCGATCTGTCGAAAGAAATTTACTAGTTATCTGGACCCCTAGACTGTGCCTCCAAACCTGGAAGGGAAGGGGGTTAATACAAAAGTACTGGTACGCAGAGAAAACAAAAAAGGAGTATAATATTTTTACACAATATAGGTGATAGCCATTATAAAGCAGTTTCATATCAAATCATTTGAAAACACATGGGCATAATGTAATTGTTTTCAATAACAATGAAATGCAACTGAGCTAGGTGGAATACCCTACATAATTTATACAAACTGTCAATCCTCGGTTGCCGCCAAGATTAGAGTATAAGTGAGGGAGAGACACACAAGACCACGAAGCATGGTGTCTTGAACCCAATGGTAGTGCCCAAGATCACTTACCCCGGGCTCCTACCTATAATCCCAATTTGGGAATGACATAAAGTCAAGTACTCAAGATCACTTAGCCTGGTACCAAATTCCCGTATCGGCAAACACGGTTTCCAGTGATAAGCCCTTACACTCAAATGCCTTCTTCGGGCATCCACCTATCTCATGTAAAATCAATGCATTCAAATTTTGTTCAAATCAATCACATGTCATGCTCTATAGGGTATCGTCATACCCGACTTGCAAGCCATCAATATCACATCATTCTTCTCATTCAACCATTGTATTCAACATGAATAACCTTCTCGTTTTCAAGTCAAAATCATATCAATTCTCAAAACATTTCATGTCATACTCTTCAATATGTTTTCAAACAATTTACATCATATGAACATTTAAAACAAATTCACATCAAGAGAGAAAATTTCATATTATTCATGCTCTCAAGTTAACATCTTTTCGGAATACATGCATATACATATATCATATAGTAAATCACTTTGGGAGTAGTTCTAAGGGCCAAATCAATATCATAAAATGTTTAAAAACATAGTCATATTCGTAATTTCAAAACCCCCATTTGAAAACATGAATTTTTAAAGCCCATGAGATTTTTGAGATAACTCCACGTACCTCTATATGCAAATATGATAGGTGCTTCTTGAAGCCTACGTTGCGGAGATTCCAAATCTTCTGTTTTGGAAACCCATGGTTTAATCTTGAACTACTTGGGTTTTTATTGTGAAATCCTACAGAGAGTTCTTGAACAATTTGGATGAATGAAGGTGTATTTTGGGGTCTTTGGGAACTGAATTTCGTGTTTAGGCTTAAGTAAGGGTGGAAAAGGACCATTTTGCCCCAAAAACGGAGTGTTTAAGTCACCTGCAACCTTTACATAGGCGCTGCATACGCTATCACCTATGTTTATACAGGCGCCCCCTATGCTATCGCCTATGTTTACATAGGCACCACCTACTACTTTGAAAGGCCATAACTTCTTGCTCGGGTGCAGGATTTTAGCAAAATTGCTATCGTTGGAAAGCTAATTCAAAGAAATATCATTTGACACATATTAGGCTCTCTAATTCAACATATAAAAAGAGTTATGGTCGATGAAAGCTGACACAAATTATAACGTCCACTAAAACTTAACCAATCGAAATAGTTTCAACTCGTCCTTGAGTTGAAGGACCTCTATGGTCTAAATTCAAACTTGAATAGATTCACATACTACGCAAATAATTAACATACCATATTGTCATAGAATTTTTGGCTTCGGGATTATCAACGCATCGAAATTATAGTTTTTATTCTAGCCTAAAATGCGGGGTGTTACATTTGGAAAACATGGTTCTGGTGGAATCCAGTCATGAGCTAACACACTTTCTGCTGTTTTAACAGATAACCGATTTGAAGCCGTCGAGTGATTCGATGCACAAATTTGAATCCCACTATATCATTAATCTCACTGGTAATTATTTATTGACAACTTACTAAATATTCCTATAATATTTTTTGTCATAATTTAACATTCTTTCTCTTAATACAGGTAACAAAATTGCTTTAAATGAGCGGTCTCCTATCAAATTTGTTGATCGATTCTCTTGCCCCATAATATTATTCCAAGGATTAGAAGACACAGTAAACTGCTGCAACTTGTTCTTTTTTTTTCATTTTACTCTTCATTATTAACTGTAGGAAACTGCTATTGTTGGATAAGTAGCAGTCTTTGTTTAACGAACTCCTTTTAAGAATGGAAACTAAACCATGTTATTCAATTTTGATCTTAATGGAGCCTAAAAAATCATTTTTCATTTTGTGATGAAAAACTAGTATCTTGAATCTAACAACTATACAGGAATTGAATTTCAGGAAAACAAAAACAATTATTTACAGGTTGTCCAGCCAGAACAGGCCCTAAAAATTCACCACGCCTTGAAGAAAAAGGGAGTTACCTGTGGCTCTCATGGAGTATGAAGGAGAATCTCATGGATTTCAAAAGGTGAGAACTAAGTATCACATGTATATTTATTATGTCCAGTGCATCTTTGACCGTTTACTTCTATCATTTCTCCACATTGATAAAACATTTTATGATACTACTACTACTTTTTAATGTGGTTTGTCCTTTCCCAAAGCAATCATTTGATTGAGTTATTATGCTCAAATTACAGCATGGAATTCAAGATTTTTCATAGGCGAAAAGCATTCAATTCACTCTTGAGCAACAAATGGTATTCTTTTCCTGAACAGTTGGACATTTTGTAGTGGCTGATGATATAACTCCAACACACATTGACAACTTTGATCAAGTACCACCAGTATCCTGACTGCCTCATGGGGCAAGAGTGTGATAACTCCCAACAGTTTGCCTGTGGTTTTCTAAGCCGCATTGCTGATCAATCAATTAACAAACTTATGCTACTTAAAAGAGAGTATTTCCTGTTCCATATAGCTGGGCTTAGAGCCTCACTTGATAGTAACCAATAAGAGTCTGTCACACAATAAGGAACTTGAAGTTTGCCTTTGTCCCCTGTCCCACCTACGTCTTCCTATAGATGGTGCTGAAGTATAAAAACTATGAACTATGTTATGTTGTGAACCAGACAATAAACACTAATTTATGGTTAAAGTCGAACCTTTTCTCATTTTTGTCCTTTTTCTTGTTGGAGTTGAACCATTCAACTCCAACCATACCCAATGAGGACAACCCCTTTTGTTTTATTTTTTATTATTTATATAAATAAATTAATTATTTATTATATTTAAAGGGTTCCAATGACCTTCCATGCGAATACATGGAATTCGAAGGCTTTGCCAAGGAAAATCTCCATATGTTTCTAGAATGTTCTCCCATGTGCTAGTCTCCTGTGACACTTGTGCTTACCAACATTGCAAAAATAGTCCAAATGACGCCACACGATGGACACATTAGGCTCAATATACCTCAATGTAGCCCTTAAATGCTAAACGTTAGCTCCAAACTGATGTTCAAATAGCAACCAAATATCTTAAAAGATAATTAAGCTCTTGTTCATCAACAACTCAAAATAGCACCCATTGATTTAACTGAGTAGTTTTTAAAATTGGTGTAAAGAAAGAGAGTAGTTTTTGAACTTAATATCAATTTTAATAATTCTCATTATCCTCTGACTTATATGCACTCTTAGTTATTTACCTCTAACTAGTTCAACTGCACATGCGAACATGTAATATTTGATTATTTAAAATTAAATAATTTTCTTTATTGTGGATATTTTTAATGAAAGATCATTCATACTTTAATATAATAATACAAACATAAACAAATATTTTAGTGTAAGAAATATATATTTTACCATCAGAAGTTACAAATGGTTGATGTGAAATATAAATACAATTGCAATCTTCTTTAATTTGCAACTTCAACAAAGATTTATCATGTGAAATGATTCTCGTTACATGACCGAAATCAACAAAACCAACATTGAATTTATTAATCCCAAGGTGTATATATGTGTTTACTACAAATTTTTAATTCATGGAAAATAAACTTCAACCACAAATAAAAATACAAGGAAATAACAATATTTTTATTCATAAAAGATATGGTTACAAATTTGTTCCTCCCTTGATTCTTCTTTCTCGATTTTCTCCGTAATTCGAGGGCCATTAGTAGCGTATTCTCAAACATAGGATGATCTCTGTATGAATATCCCATGATTTTGTAGGATATTGGAGATGGTTCTATAAGTAAATATTTGCCTCTTTATTTAGGCGTAATTTAGGGTTTAGAGTAGAGTAACCACTAAGTTAGGTTTAGGATATAGTATCTTCCAAGAACTTTACCAGAAATTGTATTCTTCTTGTAGAGTCCACAAAATTTTAATGTCTACAAATGCCCCCTACTTCAAGGCTTGTCGAAGTGTAGACTTGATGAAACTCAAAGACGTGTCTTGAAGTACCTATATAGCTTCCATCTTTACGATTTTGCGGTTACAGATTTGCAGATTTGATTTATGAGAGAGAGATGAAGTATAAATTTGGTCCCACTGGGCGTGCCAATTTGTTTACTATAAATTTTAATTCATGGAAAATAAACTTCAACCACAAATAAAAATATGAGTAAACAACAATATTTTTATTGATAAAATGATATAGGCACAAATCTGTTCCTCCCTTGATTCTTCTCTCTTGATTTTTTTCATAATTCGAGGGTCGTTAGTAGCGTATTTCTCAAACTAGGATGATCTCTTTATGAATATTCCATGATTTTATGAGATATTCGAGATGGTTCTATAAGCGAATATTTTCCTCTTTATATAGGCATAATTTAGGATATAGAGTAGAGTAATCACCAAGTTAGGTTTAGGGTATAGTGTCTTCCAAGAACTCTAACATAAATTGTATTCTTCTTGTAGAGTCTACAAAATTTTGATTTTTACAATATGATTTATAAATTATGTAACTAATATCTCTTGGATTTTCTAAATTTCCTTTTGATATAATGATAAGACAAACTTTCATCGTAGACACATCCCATTCTCCCATTCTAATTATAGAAAGAACAATAATCGTTGTTACATATTATATACTATATGAAAGTTGAAAAATTATAAAGAAATTACTCATCTTGATTTATCTAATAACCATCATGAATAATTATAACTTGAAGTTTGATAATGTTAAAAAATTATACACTAAATTAAGGATGATAATGTAGATATATCTTTGACGAAATGTACATAATATACCTTTGTTGAACCATTTCACTCTTTCCTTATTTTTAGAGTCAATATTTTGCAAAATCACTGATTACATTCTTATTACGTACTTAAAACTTTCAAAAATTTGGTATTTCTTAAAATTTTCTTATTCTTATGCTTTTATATTTATTTCTAGATTTTTCAAACAATGTTTCTAAGACCCTTCATACTTTTAATATATTATAAATTATAGATGTGGATAATAAATGACTCAATAGTTTCAATATTATTTTAGTGCACCTATGCAACTCAAGAGGAGGTCTGAATTGTTTACCGTAGGTTTGGTACATTTGAATTTGTAGGTTAGTCAAGAGCATATGTTACAATTCAATCTTTCTTAGAGTTAGATTTGTTAGTGGTGAGAGTATTTAACGAGTAAGAGAATTAACAATATCAAGGAGACAATAATAAACAAGTTTGAGTGAGCAAAGGTTGTCTACGGGTGCTTTCGAGAGCTAAAGCCTTAACGAGAGCAAAGTAAGACTAGGAAACAACTAAATAACACAGTAAGATAAACTTAGGGGCCAAGCAATTGTATTGATGCAGAGTGTGGGGAGGAAAATGATACTTTACAAGTGGAGAGTATGTCCTATTTATAACTTACAAAGGTGGTCCTTACCCAATCAGATTTTGACAACTATGCTCTAAAAGACTATGGCCTAAGCAGATAAGCCATGCTTCTAGTCTGTTGCAGGTTGTACCAACTAATTGGACCGTCTTCTTTGTTCTGGGTATAGTTCTATAGCATATCTAGTCGCCCTGGAAAAGTTTGTATTTTCTTCCTTGTTGCATTATCGAGAAGGGGCTTCATTTTATCTTACTTCTCTTTATATGATTTTTGATTAATGTTTGCAAGTGACCCTAAGTAATGCGATATCCTCGGTAGATTCCACATTCCATTAATCTATTTTTACCATATACAAATAGTCCCTCCATTTTTTAATACTTTAACAATGATGTCTTGGGATGCGAAATAGGTCCTTCTTTCAACTTCTACCGAGGGGAGAATCCAAATGTCGGTTGTTTGTGTTATGATATTTCCATTTACATATGTATCTTGTGATCCCCTTTGGTTTTTAGTGAAACAATTCGTAAGACATTCTTATTTCATTACCCCATTTTTAGTACTTTTGTGTGCCGGGAAGGTATTTGCTGAATGAACCTCACTTTCTCTTGAACTTTCTTTTCAAGTCCGTTTCCAAAGGTTTCACATCACCCATCTCGAACCAACCTATGGGTGATCTACATCTTCTCCCATAAAGAGCTTCAAATAGGGCATATTAATGATAGGGTGATAACTGTTATTGTTTGAGAATTTACATACCGGTAAAAACTGATCCCTGACCCCCTAAATCAGCAACACATGCCCGTAGCATGTCCTCAAGCACTTGATTGGTCCTCTCAGACTTTCCATCAGTCTGAGGATGAAATATAGTACTAATCTCAAGCTTTGTTCCCAACTTACTATGCAATTTGTGCCAAAATTTAGACGTAAACTGTGTATCCCTTTCGGGTATTATGGACACTGGTACTCCATGAAATCTCATAACCTCCTTGACATAAATCTTGGTTAACTTCTTTGAGTTGTAGTTCACCTTAACCATAATGAAATGATCGGACTTTGTCAGCCTATCAATAGTGACCCAGATCGAGTCATACTATCCTAAGGTATTTGGAAGACCCATCACAAAATACATAACAATCCTCTCCCACCTTCACTCGTGAATGAGCATCCTTTGAAGCAATCCTATAGGTCTTTGATGTTCATTCTTTACCTATTGGTAATTCTGAAAAATGTCCACATCTTCTATTATATCCCTCTTCATTTGGGGCCATCAATAGAACTGTCTTAAGTCACGATACATCTTGATTGCACTAAGATGTACAGGATAGCGGAAACCAGGGGCATCATGAGCGAGCAAACTAGGAATCACATTATCATTGCAAGGTGTAAACACATGCCCTTTACCCTCAACACGCCACAAGCATCAAGGGTGGAGTCTTGGTCCTCACCATATACCACCTTTTTTCTAATCTCGTTCAACTTTGTATCTTCAAACTACTTAGCCTTGATTTGATCAAGGAACATTGACCTCACCTCAACACTAGCCAACACTCTACCTCTTTCATACACGCCAAACTACATTACTAGAGTTTGTATCTTTTTATCCAAGGGTCGCCTTGCCACTCTTAAAGAAGACAAATCAACCATACTTACAGATTTCTTGCTCAATATGTATTCCACCACATTGTCCTTTTGCGGATGATACTAGATGGTCACTTTATAATCTTTTAGTAACTCTATCCACTACCTTTTCCTTAGATTCAAATCCTTTTGAGTAAAAATATGTTGTAAGCTACGATGGTCTGTGAAAATTTCATACCTTAAACTTCAAATATGTTGCAAAAACCACCACTCTTAGATCTAAGTCATGAGTTGGATAATTTCTCTCATGAGGCTTCAGTTGTCTTGAAGCATAGGCTATCACATTTCTATCCTGCATCAACACAACACCGAAGCTAGAATATGAAGCATCACAAAATACTATAAAATCCTTATCTTCAACTGGAAAATCAAGGAACGAAGCTATGGTCAAAAGATACTTGAGATTTTGAAAGATCTCTTCACACTTGTCAGACCAAACAAACGGTACCTCCTTTTGTGTCATTCTTGTCAAGTGAGTGTCAATGGAGGCAAAGTTCTAGACAAATCTTCAGTAATAACTAAAAACACCTATAAAACTCTGAACTTCAGTCACAGAGCTAGGCGTAGCCCGAAACTTAATAGCCTCTATCTTTTAGGGATCCATCATCACCCCTTTTTCTGAAATCATATGCCCCAAAAAGGACACAAACAACATCCAAAATACACACTTAGAGAATTTAGCATAAAGATGCTTCTCTTTTAAAATACGCAAGACTGTGTAGATACCATGGATGCCCCTCTTTACTCTTAGAGTAAACCAAAATATCATCAACAAATACAATTACAAATGAATTCAAGAAAGGTTTAAATATGTTGTTGGCACATTGGTCAACCCAAAGAACATCACTAAGAGTTCATAATGCCCATAACAAGTCCTGAAAGATGTTTTGGGAATATCCTCACGTCGTATCTTCAACTGGTGATACCCTAACCTCAAATCTATCTTGAAAAATATCAAAGCACCCTGCAACCGGTCAAATTAATTATATATCTGGGGTAATAGATACTTATTCCATATGGTTATCTTATTCAACTAGAGATAGTCTATAAATATTCTCATGCTACTATTATTTTTCTTAACGAACAACACTGGAGAACCCCAAGGCAAAGCTCTAGGATGAATGAATTCCTTATCAAGTAACTCTTGCAACTGAGTCTTAAGCTCTCTCAACTCATCTGGAGCCATTCTATAAGGAGGAATAGAGATTGGGCAAGTACACTGCTCTAAATCAATGCAAAAGTCAATGTCTCAATCTAGACACATACCCGACATGTTAGTGGAAAAGACCTCCCAAAAACTCAAATACTATAGGAACTGACTTAATAGAGGAGACCTCTGTACTAGTGTCCAAAAGATGTGCCAGAAAGTTTGAACACCCATTCCCCATTAGAATCTTATCATAAATGAAGGTAATTATTTTCACAGGGTTAGACTTATAAATACCTTTTTGTTCTAACTTATTCATCCTCGACATATCTAAGGTCATAGTCGTAGCATTATAATTCAGTACAATATGATATGGGAACAACTAAGTCATACCTAGGATACTATCAAATCAAGCATATCCAGAATCATGAAATCTACCTAAGTCTGAAAACCTATAAACATTGTAGAGCAAGGATGACACGACCTAAACCAGGGCCTTGTCGTAATGGGCAATCCCAAATCCAACCAGGACCGGGAATCGCCCCCATTACCCAACCTAACCAAAACGTATACCTTAAGTCGGTTAAAGTCCAAACATATAAAAAATAACGTATCCAACCATGTGGTGAATCTGGGATAAGTCTATATCCGAGACCAACCCAACCAAGTCCAACCACCCAATAACCAACCAAACTAATGCAAAAACCATAAACAAATACCATGATAATAAGCCAATGTATGTATGTATGTGTGTGTGTGTATATATATATAACACAACCAATATATACCATACCAAGTCCACAGTGTCCATACAAAGCCTCTAGACCAACCAAAGAGTACCTAGCTGGGACATTCCCCCAACCATAGCTAAAAACCAAAGTCTATGAAAGATAAAAAGTATGTAGAGTAAACCATGACATGAAATAGATGCCTTTTGAACTATGGAAGCTCACTACTTCAATCGAACCTCGACTGTACCCGAATGCAATCACTAAGCAAGAGGATTAGAATGGTCTATCCCTGTATAGCGTGGGTATACAGCTGCCCAAAGACGGGTTAGTGGGTCAATACTAGCAAGCACTCAGGATAAGGATAAAATAATACCATTTATAAAGTCAAGTAAAACCATCCATGATGCATACAACCATACATATATATATATATAACCATGCCGGGAAAGGGAACCGGGTTTAGCATGCCTTTAAAACTCTTACCTGTGTTGTGTAGCTTTGCTTTCCTAACCACCTATGAGGTATATGGGTTCATCTCCTCCTGCTGAAAGGGCCCCATTGCGTATATCCGCACGACCAGGGAAGTATCCCATAGGATGACTAGTATACCCCCAAAATAAAGTGTGACATCATGCACACTGTCACCAACACCAACCTTATTTCGACAACTATGAGTTTCTAGTTTTGGTTCCCCCGAAACCTCTACCTTTCATGGCTTAGCTACACCTTCTGCCATTATTACCCAATTAAAACCAATTTACAAATCAAACCATTATCCATTTATTAACCAAGACCATTGATATTGGTATCGTTATATCAACCCTTACTGGCAAGTATCATCCAAAGCCAACCATTTATAGGTTTAAGAAAACTTTCAAGTGCCCTACCATTTACCATATTGAACCACTTAGGAGACTTTCAAGTTCCCCACAAGCATAACAAATTAGCCTTAGTCCTTTCCTAACCATTTAAACCATGCATAATTCCTTTACCAAATTTAAAACATGCAAAGTTCCATCAAAAGAAGTCAATGCAATGAACATATCTTTATAAGCATTTTGTCAAACACATTGGGGGCATAATATGACCAAAATAAGTTCCAATTACCAATAAACCATTCCCATGCAATCCAATTATCCCAAACCACCATTAATGCATATAAAGGCATAATCAAACCCACTGAAAACCATAACTAATCATTTAACATCAAAACTCCCAAATCATATTTGAAAGCCAAAATCATGTAATAGTAAAACCATGAAAACATTCATATAAACCACTCCTTCAAGTAAAATTAACAATGAGGGAAGAGAACATGCCTTATATATGAAAATTCACGAAAAAGATCTTGGCCTTTGAGCCCTTTGAAGAATACATGAAGAAACCCTAGCCTCCAATCTTCAAGAGAGTGTTTGAGAGAGTATTTGAAGGGTTTTAATCTTTTAACAAGTGTTATGAGGGCCACCAAGGGTTATATAACACGAAAACATAAGGTCTTTTAAAGTAGGAAATATCCAAACTACCCTTATCTTAAAGATTAAAATAAGTCACGCCCAGGGGTACAACTTTCCCTTACCACTCGTACCTTAGGGTACGAGGAGTACCCCAACTATACCCAAACCTTGCTATGACCTTACCTACTAGTTTTTTTACGACTCCACCTCCCTAAGCAGTACCTAAGGGTATGAGTGACACCCCTAATCGTATCTACCAGTCGTACCTAGGGCAGACTCCACAAGACCAAGACAATCATGCACCATACGACTTGCCCTACACCACTTGTATGCTCTTATACGACTCATACCCTAGTGAGTTGTATCTTAGATAATAGCCAAGCCAACCATACTGCCTAGGGTACGAGTGAACCTTCAAGACATCCTACGAGTTTTATTCAAGGGTATGATTGGTACCTTTGAGTCATACAGCCTAGTGAGTCCAAAACTTAAGAAATTTTGCAAGGGTCCAAATCCTAGGGTGTTTCAAAGCACGATACACTAGAGTGACTACCACAGAGTCTCCAACCAAAGTAGATACATACACAAGTAAGTCTGGCATATCACAAACCATGTCTAGAACCAAGAAAAATTTAAGAGACATAAACAAATAAGTGAAACCCAGATCAAGCTAAACCACAACCATTCGGTCATAAATAAATAAGAATAGTACCTGTCATGACTATATCGAAAGCCTCTACCTCGAATATTCCTAGAAAGGCATAGAAATGAGTCCAATATGAGCAACCTCTCTAGCAGGGGGTGCACCAACTCTTACTGCATTACCATCACCTTGATTTACACCACATC
Organism: Capsicum annuum; assembly: GCF_002878395.1. Classification (NCBI taxonomy): domain Eukaryota; kingdom Viridiplantae; phylum Streptophyta; class Magnoliopsida; order Solanales; family Solanaceae; genus Capsicum; species Capsicum annuum. The sequence continues at coordinate 38,519,046 of NC_061120.1, read as the reverse complement.
CACCCTGATAACCACCACACCCATTTTATGGACAACCCTTACTATTACGGACACCACTTCTACCAACCAAAACTATGGATCTAGATTATTTTTTACCCTAAATACTTACTTGACTACCATTAGGACAATTTCTCTTGAAGTTCCTAACACCTCCACAAGTAAAGCAAGATCGATCTAATGAAGGCTGGCTAGTAGAATAATACAAATTCCGTCGACTTCTTACAACTAAAATCTGCTGAGTGGTCCCTAATAAACCTTTTGTAGATACTAACAAAGTTGACTGTATATGATGAGCTAAATACGCCTGATGACTATAGACATTAGAGTAAGATCCACTAAAGTTTGCTATACTATGGACCTTCTTCGCTACCATCTTTGCCTGCCCAACCCGTTTGACTCCTTTCATTTTCGTTACAAAGTTAGAAACATCATTACATGTATGTTCTATTGAAGTTATCTACAATACCATAACCTATAAGTCCTATTCAAACAATTAACAAAGAGGTGAATCTTTTCCTCTTTAGTACCAAACAACTAAGTAGTATATCTGGAAATGGAATGAAACTTAGCCTCATAGGCTACAATCGACATACTACCCTACTCAAGGGCTGAAAACTCATCCTTCTTATCCTTATTCTTGTCAGGCTAGGTGTATGGAACACACTTCCCTAAGAACAGGGTATGGAACTGAGTCCATGTCAATAAAAGTAAAGCCGGAGACTAACATTCCACATAATCCCTCCACCATTTCTTAGAACCACCCTGTAGTTGGAAAGTTATAAATGATACACCACGCTACTTCAGAATGCCCATCTTATGAAGCCTCTCATAACAACCAATAATAAACTTGAAAGCATCCTATCCCTCAGTACCAATGAAGATGGGAGGCTTTATTTCCAAAACTTAGTCGACATATCATGCTCAGTATCGGTTATAATCGAACCTAAAATTAGACAAGGGAAAAATTTTATCTCAAAAAAATTATCTATCCTAGGGGCCATCATTGCACTATGATGCACCCATAGATACTAGTAAGTAGACACAACAAGCATGGCACCATTACCTACTAGCCCACTCAGAAAATCAAGCACTTATTAAAATAGTCCAAATGATATTTGGGGAAGAACTGCACCTCTCAGAACTAATATTGCCTTCTTATGTTTCAAAATTTCCACATTCATAAACTTATCATGATGATCCTCATGTAGGGGAGGTGTTTTAGATCTCTATTGCGTTGGATTTGCTGCAGCTTAGGCTCTACCTCTAGTTTGTGTTGCCCTACCTATTCCTCTTCCTCTCTCTTTACCAATTTTGTGCCCTTGGTCATGGGTTTTGAGGCTGAAATCGCTAGTGTAGGAGTTACTGCTCTAAATTCGTTAACTCTCTATTCACCATCTATGAACAAAAGAGTGAAGAGTTCATATACCAATTTGGATTACCAGATACCAATTGAAATCCAGTTATACCACAAAATAAGAAAGAATGTGATAATTTTTTTAAAGTCCCATAGCCTCTCGAAGAAAAGTAGAGACATCTCCATACTATTCAACAAAACTCTACTAGACTCATTTTGGTATAATAAGATCAACGAACCTAGGTATTTGATATCAACTTTGATACAAACCAAACTCCATCGCGAGTGACACCCCATTAACCCTTCGATAGGAGAACCATCCAATCCAAATGCTCAATACCAACACTTAACTAATTTAAATAAGGTGAAACAATTCTATATATAATAATAGAAATGTTTAATAGTCCAAAATAAAATAATGCAAAAATAATTCAAAACAACTAAAATGCCTCCAAAAATTGAAAGTTATTGAACCAAAATATCTAAACAAAATAATCTGTAGGTACAAGCCAGAAAATTAGAACAACTAAAATATCTACTCTCGAAACAAATGTACAAGAGCATAATGTATGATGACTTATGGTTGCTTGAAAGGTGAAGCTCACCCTTGAGTTAGAGTCGGTCATGGTATACAATTGAGGCCCCGTCTGAGCTACTGGAATATGCGTTGTACTTAATAAATAGAAGTGCACAGGTAGTATTAATACAAAGATACTATATACTGGTAGGGTCATAGGCTGACTCAAATCAATAAATGTGAATACATAACCATCAATTTGTAAACAAGAACAACCATGTAACACTTAGCAATGTCTCTTAATCTTTACTCAACAATTAATCAAGTACATCAGAAAGCATAAAAAATGTACGATATCAAATAGCTAACTTAACTTGTCACAATTACCTTTTTTGTTGCACTTCAATAATATCAAATTATTTCAACTACTCATGGATCTAATAACAATAATAATATAACCCGGTTCACTCAAGGAAATAACATAACAATTATATATATATATATATATATCAATATATATATATATATATATATATTTATATATCAAAATAATCTAGTCCAGTTCACTTATGGAACTATCAAACTGACCAATACCATGTACACACATACTATGGATCTTAAATACCCACTAGCCATGACCTACCACAGACAAACTCAGTTTATGTACCAAATAATCCAGACAACCAGTGTTTGTCATCCTTATCTCAAATTAAGTATTATACCACCTTTATTCCAACGTCACCATACTTATACCCTAATATTCACTAATTTTTTGAAGATGATCTTTATCTGTTCATCTCACAATATTAATCATGTCATAACATATACAATTATAATATGAGATAATTTAACTATACTTGCACTTCAACACAATCTCATTTTAGGTGATAAAAACTTGTAAATTTATCCCACAATGCAACATTCAACAGTATGCATTGCAACAAGTAGAAAAATAAGCAGTTAGCATACACACATAAATCAAATGAGTCTTTAATTATAATTCAATCATCATCTACCTCAGTTCAAGCTTCATAATGCTTTAACAAACTTGAGTCTTATCTTTTCTTCCAATCTCGACTTAATTATTATCTAAAAATATCAATGCAATCACAAATCCAATAATACTCTAATGATTTTCAAGGATTATAACCTAATCCTATAATCCAAGGTCAAAATCATGATCCCATTACACAGTTTTCTACTTTTATTCACTTTAATTTTATTAAATTCATGTTTGCAAGACGAATTCTAATCATGGAATCAAAATTCATCCACCCTTAACAACAATTCAAGGATTAGACCTTGTTTTTACTATTTTACATCAGAAAATTAACCTAGGTCAAGTTAATCCTCCATCATGATCAAAACCTAGTGGTTTTAAAGATTAATCATCGAAAAATAATTAAATAGGTGGATTAACTTACCTTAAGAAAAGAATTTGGGTGAAAATTGATGAATTTTGCCCTAAATCGCGCTCTTCTAGTCTTGAATGAGTTTGAAATAAAAAATATATTATAAGTTTAAAAATTGCATTAAACTATATGTAGCCCGTTATAGCTCAATTCCCACTATAGCTAGATTTTTCCTCTATGGCAGGACTGACTAACATTGACTTTTATTACAACGAAAATATTTTCATTATAGCAAGGTCGTGGTAGTGGACTGCCTCCTACTATAGTAACCTAGGCGAGGCAGAAAGTCCAACAGTGTCATATTTTTGACAAGTTTGTAATATACTTTTAGATTATGATATTTCAAACAAACATCTTTACGTCAAATGTTATATTCAGAGTTCTACTAACCCAAATTTACTTTCAAAAATTTCTAATTTCTTAACCTCTGAGTTATCATATATGGTGTCAAATCACACAATCAACAACCTATCCATTACTAGATTTATCTAATCACAACATACTTAGAATTCATCCAAGACTAGTCTGGCTTGAAATTTCTAACACTTCATTCGGTGAGAATACTAACCCAAATTTTGACACAAGACTATACCATAATGATGAAAAAAATCATTATATCTTTAGATCTAATCTAATTAGTGTATGACATTATCCATAATTTTTTAAAAGGTTCATGTACAACTTGCTCACTTTTATCTTAAAGTTGGTTATTGTTAATTTGATTTAGAACCAGTTCATTAACCTATTTATGAACACTAAGTTCTCAAATTTTAGCCATTTAATATGTCAACTTCTTTGTCAATTTCAACATACCCAATAAAGATTCCTCAACTTGTATCTCATGTTCTTGATTTATGTTGATTTATTAATTTCTTGAACTTCACCAAGTTTTATTTCTACATCATTATTTTCTTTCAAGAGAAGTTTATTTTCTTAAAAGGTATTGTAATATTTTAAGTTATTTCCACACCCATAAGTGCTTTGGAATATTAAATGAATCTACACTTATAAGATCTTAGAGTTAAATTTATTAGATTATAATCTTTTAATATGAGTTGGAAGAATCCAAACTTTAACCTGTTAAAGTGAAACTTATGTTCCTTTCATATCTCATATGGTTTGCAGATACTGACTAATGAACACTTTATTTAGTTAGTATATTGCTTCTTTTAAAGCATATTCCATAAATTTATTGGAAGATCAGTGAACCTCATAAGGATCTTATCATATCTAATATGATTTAATTTCTTCTCTCATATATACGATTGTTGTGGTATTGCTGAAGGCATTCAACCATACGATAATCTTATTCTCTTTAAGATATTTGGTAAATCACCAATAAGATTATTTTCACATCTATCAAACTTAAGTATCCTGATACTTTTACAAGTTTATTTCAATTTCGTTAAGAAAACTTTAAACATTTTAAGAGATTTAGGTGTATATTTCGTAGGACACACAAATTCATATATCATCAATGAAGATGCTAAATTAAGAATATTTATCTTTAACTTGAGATCTCATGGGTCTATAAACATCTATAATAATTAGTCTCAACAATTCAAAAGTTTTTATCTCTAATTTCAGTAATTGGAGATTTGGTCATGTTGACTTTGAGATAAGATTTATGAGTTGGTTATGATTCATAATCATATTTGTCAAGATAACTTTTCTTGTTAAACTTGTTGAATCTCTTCTTTACTATATGATCAAGCTTAATTTATCAAGATTTATATGATTTATTTGATCATCTCTTTTTTATCATCTCTTTTTTTAAGACTTGAAACATGAATAATCAAATTATCATTCACATTAAGTAAGACATAAATATCATGTTGAAAATAACTACTCACGTATAATTCATTATTATGAAAATAGTGAATGTAATATTATTAAATGAAATGCCATAACATTGCTTATCTAATATAAAATTGAAATTATGCTCGAAATCTATTTAAAAACATAATAAAAAATTTCAACACATAGATTCTGCTTATAGGCGTTACAAGAGAAATTGGTCAAACACCTAATGTTGCTACTCTTACACCATCTTTAATTTGTATATTAACTTCTACTTTTATTTAAATTTTTGCTTATCTTGAACTCTATTAAAATATTTTAGATCTTATAATTATTGTTGGCATTAAATACCGACAATAAATAATCAATAATGATTAAATAAATCATGAAAATAATTTTCATTCAAGTCTTACCCTATTTTTTTTTTTTTGAATTTCAAGAAATTTCTTGTAATTTCTTTTCCAATGTCCTTTCTTCATTCAGAAAACATTCTACTTCAAATTTAAATAGTAACTGAAAAAATAAATTTTGAGAAACTCCTTTTCTCAATTTCTAAAATTGTTCAATAATATCATTCTTATGATTGAAAAGTGCTTAATTGAATAATTCATAGTCAAACTTGAATTAAATAAAGTCTTAAATAACTATTATCTAGTTGTTTAGTTTGTGTACTTTACACCAATTAAACATCTTCTCAAGATGTAAATAATTTATTTTGAATTCAAATCCTAATAATTTTTTTGAAATGTAAAACTTATTGAATCAAGAATAATGCACTTGATAAGAAGCCATTCTTCAAAGTACTTCTAATAAATACTTATGTCTAGTATCATGAGAATATTAAGTGTAGGGTGACAAATAAGTGTTGAAATTAAAATTGGTGACAAGTTTGACCATTTCAAGTTAATTTTTTTTAATTAGTGATTAAAGTAAATTGGGGTTAAAATATAATTTTTAAAAAATTTTAAATTTTTTAAAAATACAAAATAAGAACAATCAAAAGAGATGGGTCATTTGTCAATTTTTTCAGAATTGGGTTCATAATTCTCTCTATGTCTCTAAAACAGAGAGAAAACATGATACAACATATTAACTTTCTCTCTCGGTTCTCTCAAACACCTCCATCGTCATCTCCGTCTTGTTGTGTTGTCATCACCATCTTCGTCACTATCTTCGATCTAAGTTGGGGTTTTAATTCTCTAAGGTAAAATTATTTTTCTTACTCTCAATATGGTGGGTTTCATTCATTTATAAGAATGTGTTGATTTTGAAAAAATGGGTTTAGATTTTTGAAATTTGTGGTGTCCTCTTTTGGGTTTGTTCTTTTTGAAATAGTTAATCAAAACTATATTAAAAATTTAATAAATACCCCTCTTATGAGTTTGTTTAAAATCTTTAATTTTTTCATTTTAATTAACCTGAAAATAACCTAAATTGTAAGATTTATTGAATAACTTGTTGAATTGATAGAAAGATAGAATCTTTAGCTATAACATTGTTGTAAAAGTGTAATGTTTGCCTATGTTTTGGGTTGGGTGAGTTCAAGAATCAATTCAATTAACAAAAAAACTTATTCTTTAACTATAATTTTACCGTGAAATATAATAACGTCTAAATTTTGAGTTGGAAAATTGAAGAACTTGTTTAGCTAGCAAAAAGATTGAATTTTTAAGTCTAGTTTTATTATAATTTGTGAAGTGTAATATTTTGATCCAGTATAGAACTCCGAATAATTTTCATTCTAGTAATTTTTAAGAGACTAAATAGAAAAATCTATCTCAGGCTTTTCATCTAGTTAGGTTAAGAAAATAAGCAATTTCAGTTTTGAAATGTTCATGATCTTCTTTTTATGCAGCCAATTTGTTATCTACAAAACAATGTGTCTTAAAGCAAAAATGCATCTTTGTATTCTATGTAATGAAAATTCACTAAATTCTATTAGTATCATCAGCTGAAGAAAAGAAACTGATCTAGAATAGTAGAGATGTTACTAATTTTGCTCTAAAGATGGATATCCCGATAACAATATCTATTGATTCATCCTTATCAGTTACTGCAGATTTACTATAATTATTCATTGTAACTATTTTTTTTGTTGTTGTTGGTTACAATAGTTAATGATTTATATTTTATTTCATGTGGTGTAGATTCAGTGGCTCTAAGAAAAAGAAGAGCAACAATTGCTATTACTTCTAAAAATACAAGAAGACGAATTAGTACACAAAGACAAATAGTGAAAAAGAACGTTTTGTGCTACACTTGAATTTTTTACAGTAAAGATATAAATCTGAATTTATTTTAAATTTGTTCTTTTTATATGTATGTTTGAATTGAAGGAATGCATTTATGCATTTCTTGAAAAAGAAGAACTTTGTTAACTTGAATTTGTATAAAGTTATGATTTTTATGGAATTGAAATTGTTCTCGTTTGAATTATTTTAATATTATTATTTTTTACATATAGATTGTGCATCGATGGATAAGTTCTACACCTAATGAGATGTGAATTGGTATGAGATTTTGAAGGCATTGTCAAGTGTCCAAGAAAAGGCAAAGAGACAGGTTGAACCTACCATCGAGAAGGAATTGATGTCCTAGTTGATTCAAAGATAATTTATTTTAAGTTTTTTTTATAGTTGATTTGTTAATATTTGTTGAACATTTTTGTTATGTTTTCTTGAATTTTATAGTGGTGATGAGATGAGATTCACATATGAATTGGTTCTCTTGGATTTAAAGAACTTTTGTAGTGTGGTAGATGCTAGAATTCATAAATGTTGTTTTATTAGTATAAATGTTGTTTGTTTGCAATAATAGTTATTGATATAAATTAGCCGTTTGTTTCAGCAATTGTTGTAAGTTGCTAAAAATTTCATAGCAGTTGCAGAAATACGCTACAACAAGTAAGTTACAGAAAAATTTATAGTAATTGCTGAAATATGTTACATCAAGTACGTTAGTTGATGAATGTTTTACAATACTTGCTAAAATATACTACAACAAGTACGTTTGTTGTTGAAAGTTTCACAACAACTACTGAAATATGCTGCAACAAGTATGTAATTAGTCTAATTTTAGAATGTAATTTAGATTTTTTAGTTATCAAATGCAGTGAAATGGTAATTTAATATATACTAGACGATCAATTAAACGATCACAAATGTGATCAACTAAAATTTAGTTAAATGATCGCTAATTGATTGGATCAATCATATTTAAAGATAAATAGAGTGATATTAGTCTAATTTAAGAATGTAATTAAGATTTGATTACTATCTTAATTGAATTTGCTACAACATGTAAGTTAGTTGCTAGGAATTTCATAACAATTGTTGTAATATGCTACAACAAGTACGTTAGCTGCTTAATGTTTTACAACAATAGCTGAAATTTGCTATAACAAGTACGTTAGTTGTTGAACATTTCATTGCAATTGTTGCATTATGTTACAACAAGTATGTTAGTTGTTGAATATTTCATTACAATTGTTGGCAATGTAATCAACTAAATTGAGTTAAATAATCACTAATTAATTTAATTCATTTTATTTAATGATAAATATGGTGATATTAGTCTAATTTAAGCCTAAAAATTATATTTTATAGTTATCAAATACAATGAGATAGTAATTTGAGATATACTAGACAATTAATTAAACGGTTGTATATGTAATCAACTAAAATTGAGTTAAACGATGATTAATTAATTGGATCAATCATATTTAATGATATATCGGGTGATATTAGTCTAATTTAAGAGTAAAATTTAGATTTTATAGTTATCAATACAATGAGATAGTAATTCGAAATATACAAGATGATCAATTAAACAACTGCAAATATAATCAACTAAAATTGAATTAAATAACCGCTAATTGAATGGATCAATCATATTTAATGATAAAGAAAGTGATATTAGTCAAGTTTAAGAGTAAAATTTAGATTTGGTCGTGATCTTAATTGAATTTGCTAACAAATAAGTTAGTTGTTAGGAATTTCATAACAATTGCTGAAATTTGCTACAACAAATACGTTAGTTGATGAACATTTCATAGCAGTTGCTGAATTATGCTAAAACAAGAATGTTAGTTGTTGAATGTTTCATAGCAATTGCTTCAAATGGTAATCAACTAAAATTGAGTTAAATGACCACTAATTGATTGAATCAATCATATTTAATGATAAATAAGGTGATATTAGTCTAATTTAAGCCTAAAATTCAGATTTTATACTTATCAAATATAATGAGATAGTAATTTGAGATATACTAGACAATCAATTAAACGATTACAAATGTAATCAACTAAAGTTGAGTCAAATAACCTCTAATTAATTGGATCAATCATATTTAATGATAAATAGAGTAATATTAGTCTAATTTAAGAGTATAATTCAGATTTTATAGTTATCAAATATAATGAGATAGTAATTTGAGATATACTAGACGATCAATTAAACTGTTGCAAAAAAATCTAATAAAATTGAGTTACATGATGATTAATTGATTAGATCAATCATATTTAATGATCAATAAGGTGAAATTAATCTAATTTAAGAGAAATTTATATTTTATAGTTATCAAATACAATGAGATAGTAATTTGAGATATACTAGATGACAATCAAACGATTGCAAATGTAATCAACTAAAATTAAGTTTAAATGACTGCAAATTGATTGGATCAATCATATTTAATGATAAATAGAGTAATATTAGTCTAGTTTAAGAGTGTAATTTAGATTTGATTGTGATCTTAATTGAATTTGCTACAACAAGTAAGTTTGCTGCTAGAAATTTCATAACAATTGCTGAAATATACTACAACAAGTACGTTAGTTGCTGAATGTTTCACAGCAGTTGCTGAAATGTGTTACAATAAGTACGTTAGTTGTTGAACAATTCATAGAAATTGTGGCATTATTCTACAACAAATATGTTAGTTTTTGAATGTTTTATAGTAATTGTTGTAAATGTAATCAACTAAAATTGAATTAAACGATTACTAATTGATTGAATCAATCATATTTAGTGATAAATATGGTGATATTAGTCTAATTAAATCTTAAAGTTAAATTTTATTGTTATCAAATACAATAAGATAGTAATTTGAGATATACTAGACAATCAATTAAATGATTGCAAATCTAATCAATTAAAATTTAGTTAAAGGATCGCTAATTGATTGAATCAATCACATTTAATGATAAAAAGGGTGATATTAGTCTAATTTATGAGTAAAATTTAGATTTGAATGTGATCTTAATTGAATTTGCTATAATAAGTAAGTTTGTTGCTAGAATTTCACAACAATTGCTGAAATTTGCTACAGCAAGTATGTTAGTTGTTGAATATTTCATAACAGTTACTAAATTATGCTACAACAAGTATGTTAGTTATTGAACGTTTCATAGCTATTGATGAATTATGTTACAACAAGTATGTTAGTTGTTGAACATTGCATAGCAATTGTTGTAATCTGCTGAATCTCCTAGACAATATAACATGCATTTTTTTGAAAACTAAATAACAAGAACAACAATAAGATAAAACTCGTTCACAAATGATAACAATAACAATAAGATGTGTTCATAAATAATAAAAATAATAAGATCAAATGTATTTTTATGGAGCATTTCGCTCGAAAGCATGTAGTCCTTTCGTGTCCAACCTTTTGCATATATATAAAACATTTATTTTCTTGATTGAAAATAATTCTATGACTCATTTTCTTTGTTTAATGGTCTTCTTCCAATCTTGCCTAGCTCAACAAATAGAGGAGATATTTTTCTCTCTAAAATCTCAAACCTTTTATATATTTTTAGTAGTTACCGCAATTGATGAAACATTTATTGAATAAATTATTCAGCAACTGCTGTATATTTTTCAGTAATTACTGTATCTATTTCACCACCTATTGTAGTTGCTAAAACATATATTGCAATGGCAGGACAAACAATATAAAATTCAAACTCAGCTGATTAATACACACCAGGCTACATACTTTATTTATTAAAATGATCGAAAATTATTTTTTAAGTAATTTTTAATGCTACAGGAATAAAATTTAGTCTAAAATTGAAAATTTTGTTTTCCTCTCAAGCTTTTTGCAGAAAAAATTCAAAATAATAGTAGCAACAACAACATCAAGACCAGAGCAACAAAACAGAGGTGGGAAAAAAGAGAAGAAGAAGAAGAAGAAGAAGAAGAGGAAGAAGAAAACATAGGGTGAAATTGTTGAGAGAGAAAAGAGAGAAAAAAATTATTTCTTCCCTTTTAGGATTGGGATTTTAATTAAAACTTGAGTTAAAGTGTAAAAAGTAAAACTTGAGGACCTATTTAAAAGAAAGTCAATTATTGTTAAACTCTAATTATAAGCTTGTCACCTACACCTAATATTTAAGATTTGAATCACTCTTTTTTCATTTCAACTCTCTTTTGTCACCTTTAATTAATTCACCCTAGTATCATCTTCAAATAAGATAGTCTTATTAAGTTTATCGATTTAATCAATTAACTTTTCATGCATGAGAACAATTCTCAAGTTTATATGCTAATTATCAGAGTTTGATTACACCAATTTATGGCATCAAGTATTCATGTAATAATATAGCAGACATTTTGAGAAATTATAAGTACAAAGGCAATAATACAATTATTTTTATGTGCATCATAAAGACATTGACTATTATCTAAATGATATTTTTACTAATTATCATATACTTTTATCATGGTGTAAGACATTTCTATTTTGTTTAATGGATTAAAGGAATCCTTCAATAATACATATGAGCGTCCTGATAGTCAAATCCTTCCTTGCATATATTTTAAAATTAGATACTCTTATCAACTGTATCTCTATTCAACTTTCTTAAATAGCTATATGTTAAATAGTTTCTTGGTAGTCAAGTTGTTTCTGCTAACATAATTGAGTTCATCCATCATGCTAACAAAGAATCAATTAAATCTCATACTTCCCGGACAGTTCAAGCAATAACATAAAAATTAAATAATTCTTTTCATCCACTCATCTAATGTAATAAATAATTTTAATTTATTCTCGAACAACTAGCCTTCTAGGAGTCAGGCTGTCCCTTGAAATAAAAACAAATAAAAGATATTTACTTTATAAATAACTATGTAATAAAATATCTTATATTTTATTATTTAAGAATTTAAATTTTAATTGGAGAAAATTATTGCTAAAGCAACTTTTAATAGCATGATGATCAAATCACTCATAGCATGTGAATTTCGTTTAAGTTGTCTATATGCACAATCCTAACTTCACTTACATCACATATAACAAATAATTTAAAATTATATAAACAACGAGCATCAAATACATAGACAAAATTCAATACACTATTAACTTGTATATATTATATATACATATATCTCATATATTATATCACATATAAATATATTCATACAAAATTAATAGTAATAATTAACATCTCATGAATCACTAATACTAAAAAATAATAGTAAAGTTCAAGAACTTTGAATGAATTAATAGCGTGTCTAATACATAATTCTGCATTTATGTCATGAACTTTATTACTAATTCATCATATGTATCTATGTATATTTTTATTCACAGTAAGAAAATATATCAATAAAAACTATAGTTAAACTCAACAAATATGATAATAAAAATGAGTCTAGAGATAAATTTAAAACATAGAGAATCATGACTCTGATACCACTGTAGGATTACAGGGTGTTCGTAACATGTGGCAAGACAAGAAGCAATCCTAAATAGACCAATTTGCATTTAAAAATTATGAACATCTAAAAAAATAGGTTACAAGACAAATCCAATGATGATAGTCACAGTTGAAAATTCTTAGATAATATGAAGATTCTATATTTATCCATACTGAGATCAATCTTTGCTATCAACTCCTTGGTCAACGAAATTTTAATTTAATGACATTGTGTTGAAATTTTTCCTCAAAAAATTCAACCCACAATAAATGTTACAAGAAAATAATTTTCTTGTTAATATATTTTCTGACTTGATACTGAACTCCACACTTTCAATAAAGTATTTTTTTTCTTAAGAACTATTTTTGTAGTGAAAACTCTTTTCATGATGAAATTTTTTCTCACAGTGAAAAATCTTTTTTCATAATGAAATTGAAGACTTTTCTCACAATGAATTTTTTTCATATATAAAATTGTATTATAATGAAAACCTTTTAGATAAAACTTGTTCTATAAAATTTTTCATCACCCGTTATATAGAATCACCTATAATTTTCTTAATTTAATTAAGATAATAATTACTTAGAATAAAAATTTAATTTCATAATTAAACTTTATATATAGAAAGTTTCTTACACCAAGTATGAAATCCAATTCTCAGTTAATTTTTGAAGAAAGAACATAGGCTGACCAGGTTGTAAAACAAGTGGCCTAAGTTTGACCAACTTGACATAAAATGGTCTGTCGGTCTTTTTATTTTTATTTAAGTATAAATAACATAAATTACAATCCTTTTAGAAGTAATTACACTCTCTCCCACTTTTTTAATTACTTTACTCTCTCTATTAATATACATAATATAGCCGACATATACATAGCATTTTGCGTATATGTTGAGATTTTTGTAATATGTTTAGGGAGTTCGAAATTTTTATAATATTGGAAACATAAGTTGGGTATTTGTGTAATTTTTAGTTTATTTTATAGCCATTAGTACAAATATCTCAAATTCTATAAAATTAGCTTGAGTAGTCTCTTTATCTTCTTCTTTGTATCATTATACTTTCTGTTTTTTGATTTTTTTCTAACCTCATAACATTCTTTTTCTCATCTTATTCCAGTCCTTTATAGGAAAAAATACAACACAAAGTCTATCTCTTTTTCTCTAATTATTTATTTTTTCATTTAAATTTGATTTGCTAAGATAAATTCTTGAATAATTTACTGATTTTCACTTATTGTCACTGTGGGGTTGCTTTGAAATCATTTTGAAGAAGTATCCGATTAAAATTTTTTCACATTTTTTCCGTCATATTAGACAACATGTATACATTATGTATGAATTCTATATTTTGTTCTTTTGAGTATTTTTTAAAAATTTGTGAATTTTTTTTCCTCATTTGTTTTCTTTCTTTCTTTCTTTCTTTCTTTCTTTCTTTCTTTCTTTTGGGGTGCATTTTTAGCAATAATAGGAATGCATTGTTGAACATAGTATTTTACCTTTAGAAGATAAACTTTGACATTTTAAAATTGTCGAAGAACGTTCCTCTATAAATTCTTTCGACAACACTTTGTAATTCTTAAAAGAGCTTTTGCTGGACAAATGTTTCTTACTCACTACTTTCTCATTGGTTATATGATGAAGCAAAAGAGAAAAACTAAATTATTTTGAAGTTAGTTGGTAGAGGATTCAAATTTGATCCTAATTTTGTTACTGATGTTATTGATTTCTCTGCTTTTTTAATTTTAGCTGAAGGATGTACAAAATGTTTATAGATTCTCTACAATTAATGTATAAAATATGTATTCATTTAGATTTATATAGAAACTTTATAGGATGTGTATAGAAATTGTATAATTATTGTATAGAATATGTATACATATAAGATGTATATAAAAACTGTATAATTATTGTATAGAATATGCATCTAAATAATTATTGCTGCTAAAGGTTGTATAGAATGTGTATCAAACTGTTTAATTATTATATAGTTGTATATGTATAAAATTTCTATAGAAACATTATATTATTGTATAGAATATATATCTGAATAATTATTGTAGCAAAAGGTTGTATAGAGTGTGTATAGAAATTGTATAATGATTGTATAGAATATGTATTTTATATATGACGTATGAAAATTATATCATTATTATATAGAATATGTATTTATATAAGATGTGTATAGAAACTATATAATTGATGTATAAAATGTGTATATGCATCATCGTTTTATAAAATATCTTATTTTTATATAAAAATAAAAATACACTCTATTTATATTTGATTGATGAAAAAAAAAAGAGTTGAAATTACAATATTACAAATTTGTATTTTATTATTTTAAAAAACAATAAAATTTTATTTAATATTTTATTGATAGTAAAAAAGAGTAGAACATCTAATCCCCCCCATGAACTATGACTGAATTTTCCACGAGACACTCGAACTTCATGAAGGTTCTATTACCCTCTTGAACTTTATTTTAAGTAAAAATTATCTTTTATGTATTTATTAGATAGTTTATTGCAAGTTGTAGCAATACTTTTCAATAATTATTGAATTGTATTTTTAATTACAAGTTATAGCAATTTTAAAAAAATATTTTTAAAAATTTATTTATTGGATATATATCAAATAAAATATCTCCTAAATTTGTGTGTTGTCTTTCACACACACATAAATTACCATATTTTTAGAGAGTAAAAATGAACTAAATAACTTATTTACTCTGCACGTTTGCTATACTCTCTAATCATTTATTACTATACATTTCTTTCCATTCTGAAAAGTAGCATTAATTTATAGTCTTATCTATTCATTATTTTTCTTCTATCTCTATTTTTTTGGTTTAACATTTTTTCTCATAGTAATACGTCTACCTTAATTATGAAACTGATACCAAAAAAATCTATTAATGAAAAATAATATAACAAATTATATAGAAATATTTATATATTCATCTCATTTACTAAATGATATTTTTTATTAGGGTCTCAATGTATGTAATTCATATAAAAATATCATAAAAAAATACTGTAAATTTATTTAATAATTAGATTTATACCCAAACTCTTTATATGTATTACATTTCATTTAATTTTTCAATCAAATTCAAATCATGTTATATACCAACATCATATATAAAATAATTTTTTATTTTTGAATTTTGATCTATAAAATTGAAATGTAAAATGATATATAAGAATGATGCATACTTATTAATGTTTTTAATGGATGAAAATGGTATTGAAATAAAAGTAAAAAATCTAGATGATATTTTTTTCAATATTGCAATCAAAATATGTAAATTCATATTTTAATTAAAAAAATTTGATGATTAAGATAAAAAAAAATTGAATAATATTGGGTTTCACTCAGAATTTTATTTATGATTTTTGTAGAAAGAAGAAGGTAGGTATTTTAATGAAATTTTTGAACGATTAATATATAAAATCTAGATAATAATAAATTGTTATATCTTTTTTTAATAACTTTTCTATCTTTAATAGCAACTTATATACAAATGCTTAATTTTATTTTTTTGATGTATGGTATAGATGTACAAATTATTTTACTTGTTTTTTTAATATCAAATCATCTACAAACTTTATGGATTCTTATATTCAGTTAAGAAGATATACTTTAGATTATAAATTGAATGAAACTGGTTTATAAGGTAATTTCTTATATATCACAATTGTATGAAATGTGTATGTGATAGATATATAAACTAATATCTATGAATTATGATATTTAATTTAATTGATACTAGTTTATTTATCCATTTCATACAGGATTCTATCTCATTTACTTTCGTATTAAATTAAAGTTGAATGAACACTATCGCCTTCCACACTAAAGAAAAAATAATCAAGATCTATAAAAAAAATAGTGATACATCTAATTTTTCAATAATAGAAAAAGTAAGAAAGAATATTATGGTAAAACGATGAAATCATCTATGAATAGAATGAAAAGAGGAAGAGAGAGTTGTGTATTTTGTGAGAGAATTGTGAAATTGTATAACAAGTTAGGAAAAAAAAATTAAGAGGAGAGAGATATTAAGGCGTGATGGATATCCACTTATCAATAACAAACTGCTTTATTTTAGGAATCTTTTTTTATTAAAAAAATATTTTTTTCTTTATATTTTTATTTCAAAAATTGCTATTAGTTGCAATCTAACAAGTATTGATATAACTTGCAATATACAACTAAGAATGTATATTTTAATTTTTTTCCCAAAGGACATAAATGACATTCGATGGAAATTAATCCCAACCGAATGACCCAATAATTGATATTATCATATTTTAGCCACACAACTATTGTTGGCCACTTGCCCACTTTCCTTTCTATTTTGTTTGCTTATTCTTTTAAATTGTTTTTTCTTTGTAGTTTTTTTCCTCTAATTTTGTCTTTTTTTTAACCTTTTTTTTTGGTTGTGTTCATTTTTTTTAAAAAACTGCTCTTCTATTATTTTTTTAAGAGATAAGTATCTAGTACACCCTTAAATTATAGCTAAAGTTGCTACGACATACTTAAACTTTATAGGGGTTCTATTACCCCCTGAAGTCCATTTTAGTGTATTTTTGTCACCCTTTTGTGCTGATGTGAAACTTTTATTACATAAAAATGAGGTTCACGTCAAAGGTACCACGTTAGCTAAAAAGGTGTCACATCAGCTAAAAAAATTGATCAAAATATGTTAAAATTAGGGAAAAAAATTAAAATATACATCCTTAAATTGTATATTGCAAGTCATATCAATACTTGTTAGATTGCAACTAATAGCAATTTTTAAAATAAAAAAAATAGAGAAAAAAGATTTTTTTAATAAAAAAAAGATTCCTAAAATAAAACAGTTTGTTATTAATAGGTGGATATCCATCACACCTTAATATCTCTCTCCTCTTAATTTTTTTTCTTTATTTTTTCCTAATTTGTTATACAATTTCACAATTCTCTCACAAAATACACAACTCTCTCTTCCTCTTTTCATTCTATTCATAGATGATTTCATCTTTTTACCATAATATTCTTTCTTACTTTTTCTATTATTGAAAAATTAGATGTATCACTATTTTTTTTTTATAGATCTTGATTATTTTTTCTTTAGTATGGAAGGTGATAGTGTTCATTCAACTTTAATTTAATACGAAAGTAAATGAGATAGAATCCTGTATGAAATGAATATATAAACTAGTATCAATTAAATTAAATGTCATAGTTCATAGATATTAGTTTATATATCTATCACATACACATTTCATACAATTGTGATATATAAGAAATTAACTTATAAACCAATTTCATTCAATTTATAATGTAAAGTATACCTTCTTAACTGAATATCACAATCCATAAAGTTTGTAGATGATTTGATATTAAAAATAAAAAGTAAAATAATTTGTATATCTATACAATACATCTAAAAAATAAAATTAAGCATTTGTATATAAGTTGCTATTAAAGATAGAAAAGTAATTAAAAAAAGATATAACAATTTATTATTATCTAGATTTTATATACTAATCATTCGAAAATTTCATTAAAATACCTACCTTCTTCTTTCTACAAAAATCATAAATAAAATTCTAAGTGAAACCCAATATTATTCAATTTTTTTTATCTTAATCATCAAATTTTTTTATTAAAATATGAATTTACATATTTTGATTGCTGTAACGCCCCGATTCCCATGAACCGGAACGCCACACAGTGCTCGTGATCTTGAGGGACCACAAGCTAACCCTTCACTGATATCCGTATCTGTTCACTACATAATATAATACGATAAATGCAGAAACTGGCTAAATCTGGCCATAAGGTTCAAAAATCTAGTACTGAAAACTAAATATCAATACATCTGTCTGAAAAGCCTCTACACTGTCTGAACTGTGGAGTTGAAGGGACAATTCCCCAATTAACTCTGTCTACTAAAATCATCAAAATACTGAAATATAATATCCTCGGATGATGAGGACTCACTGCTGCACCCACTGCTATAAGATCCGACAACTAAATATACTCTGAATCTCGCTTTTCTGAACCTATGGTGGGGAAAGCACCATAGCGCGAATGCGCCAGTACAAAGAATGTACCGAGTATGCAAGGATAGGGTAAGGTAAAATATAAGGCTTATGCATAAACACAACAATCTGAATAATATGTATTCGCTGGAATAGACATATATAGAAACTCTGTATTTACCAATTTTGAAACATGTCTGATCAATAATACACACATGGATGCATAAAGTACAACTGAAATCATCATGACACCGAATGTTACATTTTGAACGCTGACACCCGAAAATAATAATACTGAAAATAAGATACTGAGTATCTAAAGCTACTAGAGATGACATCTGTACTTATTCATACTGAGGAATCGAATAACTGATATTACTGATATTTGATATTCAAATTCACCAACTTTGGAACACTGAACAACTGAATATGAGATCAACCTTCATCTAGCAGGAAGTCTCTAGAACACCGAATAACTGAATCTGAGATCAACCCTCATCTAGCAGGAAGTCTCTAGAACAATGAACAACTGAATCAGAGATTAACCCTCATCTAGCAGGAAGTCTCTATACTCAACGATAATGATAATGGATAAATAAGTTCGAGAGCAACCCTCATCTTACAGGAAGTCTCTCTACTCAATGATAATGATAGCAATACTGGGAGGCCTGTATCTGACAGCCTCAACTTCTGCACAATAACTGAGTTTTTTTTTTAGACTGTTACTAAAACTGTGGGAGTGATCATATAACCGACATGCCCTACTTACCACAAGTGGGATCTAACCTGTACCCCAGCTGGAAGGGTGTTAATACCGCGCCACCAGTAAAGACAACTGCATAGGACCCTCTACTATCAGGACTTCAAACGAGAACGGTGGGACCCTCTACTCGCAGGACAACCACCTCATCTAACCCTCCACTCACAGGATAGATGTCTCAACCTACGCTGACGACGTAGTTCTGGAGCATAAGGATTGCTACCAGGAATTAAACCCTCTACTCGCAGGAATGTTCCCATCCTTAGCTCGCTCGGTGCTGAATCCTACTCCCAACTGAAAAAAATTTAACTGGTTTTTAACTGTACTCAATTGAACTGAATCTATTCTCACATTATGATACTTTATCAATATGACAGAGTTCGCTTGATTCCGTTCTCTGACAGAGTATTTCTAATAGCCACTTACTGTTAAGATAAACTTACTATCTCACAAAATGTACAGAGGTCTATAACAGAGTAAATTGATATGTAAGATTTCAGATCTTCATGGCCCGATTATTCGATAAAGAATGATTTTCGAGATTACTGAGTTTTCCCCAAGTTTTGAAACTAACTAGGAGTTCATTGTTCATCGCTCGATTGAGATTACCGTGAAACTGACTCGGCTCTAGACCAACAGACTATTTTGGGCATATGTACCCCCAGCACACAATAGCATAAAGTAACACAAGATAGATAACTCATACACAATATGCCCATAAGCCATCATACGCAACACATAATTGAGGACTTCACACTTAGCAAATCAAATGGCCTCATTTCTCCATATAAGTATCCAATCGAACACGTGGGGAGCATGCTTTGGGTCCACAACAGATACTATGCACAAACATCATAGTTACCTCAACAATTCATCATGGCATTCCATCATATACCCACAACGTACCACAAATTCAAGAAAATCAACTATCCATAGGAATAAAGCATGAATTCATCTTTTAAGACCTAATGAACCACAATGCATAGTTTCCTATTCTCTTAAATATTTTGTCAAACATATGGTAGACATAAGTTAAGCATATGGATATGGCATGAAATCATAATTTGGGTAACAAACATGTCAAATACTTAAATTCTTCTTCACATAGGCATTTTAGCAATCATCTTACATGCACCATTTGGGCATAGGTTTAATGCTCAATTTCATGCACCACAACACCATCACCTTCAACTTCAACATCCACATTTCTCAATTCACAATCCAACTCACATTTAGAAACTATTTGACATATCAATCAATAGTAGGGATATATAATTCCCAATAACAATTATCAAGTCATAACAAGGAAATAATGGAATAATAGTATAAATCAAGGCTTAACAATTTAAATCATCATATATTCATAATCAATTAATTTTGGATTTATTATGTTATAAAAATAAAATCTCTAGTCTCTTAGGTATTTTCACAAACTCCTTACATGCACTTCTTAGGCATAGGTGGATTCATCAAGATTACAAGTATTCAATCACCCATTTCATATATTTATACATCACACACCACCATAGTTTTCACAAACATACAAAGATCCCTTCTTGGATATCATCAACTTCAACAACATAATCACCAACCATCACATAAATACTACACACATATACTTCAACCAACACACATAATCATCCCACACATATATCTCAACCATCATGTGAATACTACGCACATACACAATGAAAATTTAGAAAGTATAATCATATATATATATGTACATATGTATCTTGAGCCTTTGAAAAAGGATTTGTGGGCTCCATGGACGAAAGAAGCCCATAGATAAACACTTGCATACCTTAGATTTTGTAGCCGAAGAGATTGACGGAAGCAACTCGCGAAGCGAAGCCTTGAATCTATTTTCCCCCAATTGGAACCCTAACCCTATCTCCTCTTCTTCTATATATATATATATGCATATATTTTGAGAGAGAGATATAAGAGAAATGAGAGAAAATGAATGACAATTCTCAACTCAAAGAGGGTATATATAGAGGATTACCATAATGGGAAATGACCAAAATACCTTTAAAAATCAATTAATGTCAAATCTGCCCTTTAGTGATCTATCCGATAGGCTGAAGTAAATTGGCCATAACTTTTTACTTCGACGTCCAAATTGGATGAAACCAATTTCATTGGAAAGAAGACTCTCAGGGCTTTCCGTTGATATATAGAATCTCACATAGTTCATTATGTACAAGGAGTTATGATCATTTGAAGTTGACCAAAAAAATTGCCTGGCTGCAGTATTTTTTTTCCTGTACATTTTACTGTTCACAGTTCGATCGGAATGGTCGTAGTTTGATCGGAATGGTCGTAACTCATCGCTCGAGTGTCTGTTTTGGGTGATCCACATATCGTTGGAATATTATTCGATGATCTACGAAATGGTAGGTCGAAATCCAATAAATGACACACAGAAAAATTATAAATCATTCTTGAAGATAGGATCCCGACACATTTACGCACAAAATTTCAACGAAATTTTTTTTTGGGGTATTACATCATCTCCCCCTTGGAAACATTCGTCCTCAAATGTGATGGCCAGATTAAGAACACAAATCGACTGAGTTTATTCAAGACAGCAACACATCTCAAAACATAACCACACGACTCAAGCAACCAATACTCTACGTACTTTCTCTAGTCATGCACATTTATCACATAAAACATTCAACAACCCACTCATGGGTAAATTTTCACAACACACATGCATCTCAGATGAACAAAATCATAACCCAACCAATCTCTTTAATACTTATTCAAACATGCCCACAATTTGAGTTCCTTTCTATTGAACGTGCATATTAAATATGAATATACCTAATATACCAAATTCTCGAAAGCATAACTAGAAATGCAATGAACGATGAGGTTAACATCATAGAAAGAGCATGGACATACAATTATTATAACATTATGGGGTATCTCCCCCTTGGGACCCAAGGTCCCTCTAGACATATTTCACTGAAATAAGAATAGGTCGGGAACTTTCTCCCTTTACTGATTTTCCATACCTACTGGCACCACTACTAGATTCTGAGGGCCTGACTTATCACTTTCTCTATCATCCTCCTCTCAGCTTTAAGTCATCGTCAGACACTTTTGAACACTTGGCTAAACCCCGAAATGAACTACAACCAATGTACTCTAAAGTCTGAGGCACAACGGTGCACAAAATGATAACTTAATTCATCTAGAAAGACTACACCTGAAAACATAAATTCAATACCAATGCTACTTCTTGGAATACAGCTCTTATCTTTCCTTAATCTCTACAATCATCACCATATACATACACTCTTTTCAACACCTACTTGTCTCACTAAACACATTATTTGCTTCGATTTCTTCATAGGCTACTAATACCACATTCATATCTTAATACTTAGTTTGGAGTCCACAAACTTACATTCTTCAAAGATTCAAGCTTAGCTTCTAAAACATAACATGAATATCCACAAATCTTTAATAAACATACTATTCTCATTCTAGCCTTCAAACATCACATCTCTTAAACTTGTACTTCTCCACACCATGAGAATCACAGCTATATCTCTATCAATCAACACATATAATTCCCAAATTCCACACTTAGATTCTTACATATATAATTTCAAGCCTATTCATTCACCATATAAACAGCTAACCCCATAAGGCATACTCTGCTCACTTTAGAGAACACTGTCCCGAAACTATCTGCGGGGTCCGTCAGAGAAAGTTCTATCTGAAAGACTTTGGCTTCACTACTTCTGTTACCTTAAGAGTAAGGTAAATCTGACATAAGTAGATCATTACAAGAGTCTACATAACTCTCTTGGAAAATCTTGCTATAGCACGATCTGGATCATGAAAGAACGAAAACTTTTCTAAACATCCCATAGCCTCCCCTACATGAATGTGGTGCGCAACACACTCTTGTACAAGACTCTACTAGATGCGGCTTTTCAGACTCCCAAGGACACTGTTGAACCTTAGGATCTGATACCAAGTTTGTAATGCCCTGATTCCCATGAACCGAAATACCACATGGTGCTCATGACCCCGAGGGACCACAAGCTAACCCTTCACTGATATTCGTATCTGTTCACTGCATAATATAATACGATAAATGCAGAAACTGGCTAAATCTAGCCATAAGGTTCAAACATCTAAATATACAGTACTGAAAACTAAATATCAATACATCTGTCTGAAAAGACTCTAGACTGTTTGAACTGTGGAGTTGAAGGGACAATTCCCCAACTAACTTCGTCTACTAAAATCATCAAAATACTGAAATAGAATATCCTCAGATGATGAGGACTCACTGCTGCACCTACTGCTACAAGATCTGACAGCTAAATATACTCTGAATCTTGCTGTTCTGAACCTATGGTGGGGAAAGCACCATAGCGCGAATGCGTCAGTACAAAGAATGTACCAAGTATGCAAGGATAGGGTAAGGTAAAATATAAGGCTTATCCATAAACATAACAATCTGAATAATATGTATTCGCTAGAATATACATATATAAAAACTCTGCAGTTACCAATTTTGAAACATGTCTGATCAATAATACACACATGGATGCATAAAGTACAACTGAAATCATCATGACACCGAATGTTACATTTTGAACGCTGACACCCAAAAATAATAATACTGACAATAAGATACTGAGTATTTGAAGCTACTAGAGCTGACATCTGTACTTATCCATACTGAGAAATCGGATAATTGATATTACTGATATTTGATATTTAAATTCACCAACTCTGGAATACTGAACAGCTGAATCTGAGATCAACCCTCATCTAGCAGGAAATCTCTAGAACACTAAACAGCTGAATCTGAGATCAAACCTCATCTAGCAGGAAGTCTCTAGAACACTGAACAACTAAATCTGAGATCAACCCTCATCTAGCAGGAAGTCTCTAGAACACTGAACAACTGATTTTGAGATCAACCCTCATCTAGCAAGAAGTTTCTATACTCAACGATAATGATAATGGGTAAATAAGTTCGAGAGCAACCCTCATCTCCCAGGAAGTCTCTCTACTCAATGATAATGATAGCACTACTGGGAGGCCTGTATCTGACAGCCTCAACTTCTGCACATTAACTGAGTTTTTTCTGAGACTGTTACTGAAACTGTGGGAGTGATCATTTAACCGACATGCCCCACTTACCACAAGTGGGATCCAACCTGTACCCCAGCTAGAAGGGTGTCAATACCGCACCACCAGTAAATATAAATGCATAGGACCCTCTACTATCAAGACCTCAAACGAGAATGGTGGGACCCTCTACTCGCAGGATAAGCACCTCATCTAACCCTCTACTCGTAGGATCGATGTCCTAACCTATGCTGGCGACGTAGTTCTGGAGCTTAAGGATTGCTACCAAGAATCAAACCCTCTACTCGCAGGAATGTTCCTATCCTTAGCTCGTTCGGTGCTGAATCCTACTCTCAACTGAAAGACATTTAACCGATTCTTAACTATACTCAACTGAACTGAATCTGTTCTCACATTATGATACTTTATCAATATGACAGAGTTTTCTTGATTCCGTTCTCTGACGGAGTATTTCTAATTGCCACTTACTTTTAACATAAGCTTACTATCTCACAAAATGTACAGAGGTTTGTAACGGAGTGAATTAATATGTAAGATTTCAGAGATTCATGGCCCGATTATTCAATAAAGAATGATTTTTGAGATTACTGAGTTTTTCCTAAGTTTTGAAACTAACCGGGAGTTCATTGTTCATCGCTCGATTGAGATTACCGTGAAACTGACTCGTCTCTAGACCAGGGGACTATTTCAGGTATACGTACCCCCAGTACACAATAGTATAAAGTAACATAAGATAGATAACTCATACACAACAGCCATCATACGCAACACATAATTGAGGACTTCACACTTAGCAAATCAAATGGCCTCATTTCTCCATATAAGTATCCAATCGAACACGTGGGGAGCATGCTTTGGGTCCACAACAAATACTATGCACAAACATCATAGTTACCTCAACAATTCATCATGGCAT